>NC_065446.1:110474526-110574482 GCF_917563875.1 Diabrotica virgifera virgifera | reverse complement strand
AGTAGCCGGGATACTTGCCGTGGAACAAAAACTGACACCTGGCAGTAGGTATAAAATGCACACCCATGAGAATGGAGAATAATAATTTATGTTTAGGATCGCTGCCTGGGGATCGCCAGGGCACGTCTGGAGCCGGCGCTGGACGTGACAGCATGCGGGACGTCGGTGGCAGGGTGTTGAGGAGGCGGGCCCCTGTCATACAATCAGCTACAGCCCAACCACAACCACAACCACAAGCGAGCCAAACAACAACAAGAGCTCCACCCGCCGAAGGTGCTGCGCTGGATCATCAGCCGGCGCTCACTCAAGCGGGACGACCGAGGCAGCGCATGAAATGGACTGTGTCCATTAATGAAAACATTTTGCGCTTCTACTACAAGGTGACAAACCTCGGTCAAGAAACAATCGGCTACCGACAACAGATGTATGCCGAATTTTGCAGGACGTACCCAGATATTCAAGTATCGGAGCAACGAGTATCAGACCAATACCGGGTAATTATAAGAAACAACCTTATCCCAGAGACTAGACGCAATATCATCAGAAGCGAAGTCGAACGGGAGATTCATAACGATATTGTAATTGAAGATCAAGTCCCCAATGAAGTTCATGAGCAGATTCCTGAGCTTGCCATACAAGAAACTCAACCTGACAATACAGAGCAGGAAAACAACGAGCTATATGATAACCTAGTAAGCGTAATGGCACGTGCTGTACAGGAGTTTAATGGAACAAACCCACTTAGCAGACCACCGCTACCACGAATAAACTCTTGTAAGAGACTAGGTGTGCTGTTACAAATTGTGAACACTGAAGTCCTACCCAATTATGTCGTAGAAGCCCACACATTAGAGTATCTGCACATGCTAATCTACTGTGCAGCAACAGCAATTGCTAATGTAATGGGCATTAAGATCAGAACACGACGGGGTACTAATAATAGAAGGACTTGTAGCAGAACTGCACCCTGGGAAAAAAGACTGCTCGGAAAGATTGAATTGCTGCGTAGGGATATTGGTCAAGTCACAGAATATATACGAGGTGTAAGAAGTACAAGAGTCATCAGGAGAGCTGAAGAAATAATACGGAATACTGCAAGACACTCAAGATACGATCCAGAAAACAACACAGCCCAACAGTGCCTGGATACATTAAAACAAAGACTCTCAGTTTATTCAGGACGACTAAGAAGGTACAAAGTGAGTAACAACCGAAAATCCGACAATGCCCTTTTTGAGACTGCTGAGAAGGCGTTCTATCGAAAACTCAATTCCACCGTAGAAAATCTCGATAAGTCTTACCCAAGCCAAGAAGAAATTCATGAGTTTTGGGGAAATCAACTTTCCACACCAGCTGCTCTTAACAACAATGCTGGATGGATAGAAGATACGGCACAGAACTGCCAACACTACACTACTACTCTCTACGAACCCTTCACCACTGAAGAAGTCTCAACTATCATCAAAGAGCTTCATAACTGGAAATCTCCTGGACCAGACGGAGTTCAAAACTTTTGGCTCAAGAAGTTTTGGAGTGCTCATGAATGCTTATCAGCACTAATTAATCATGTTATTTCTAATCCGCAGGATATACCATCATTCCTAACTCAGGGAACCACTTATTTAATACCGAAGGATCAAAATAACACCCAAGATCCAGCAAAATACCGCCCAATTACTTGTCTTCCAACTTTGTATAAATTGGTCACATCCTGTGTAGCCCGGCGTATCTACCAACACTGTGCTCTGAACAATATCATAGAGCCTCAACAGAAAGGATGCGCTAAGGGTTCCATGGGTTGCAAAGAACAACTTATCATCGACTCAGTCATTTCTAATCAAGCATATTCCAAAAAGAGGAATCTATTTACTGCTTTTATTGATTACAAGAAGGCCTTTGATTCAGTCCCGCATGAATGGCTTATAGATATACTGAGAATATATAAAGTCGATGATAATATAGTGACCTTTTTACAACATATAATGACAGAGTGGAAAACTAGAATTCATCTTCAAATCCCTGGTGAAAGTAACATCGAAACTGAAAATATCGTAATCAGCCGGGGCCTGTTTCAAGGAGATTCGTTAAGTCCTCTGTGGTTCTGTCTAGCTATGAACCCACTATCTCAGCTATTGAACTCCACAGATGCAGGTTTTAGCATCAAAAATAACAACAATGTGGTGGCGAAGCTTAATCATTTATTGTACATGGATGATTTGAAATTAATGGCTTCCACTCGAAACCAACTCGACGAGATGCTAAAAACTGTAGAAACTTTTTCTAATGATATTAGTATGCACTTCGGACTAGATAAGTGCCGTATTTTAAATATAGTCAGAGGAAAAGTACAGCCCGGAGGATTCGATATGCAAAATGGCCAGAACATCGACGCCATGGGTGAAAACGATATGTATAAATATCTTGGAGTAAAGCAAGCGCGGAAAATTGACCATAAACAAATGAAAACAGAGATAACTACTGAGTTTATACGAAGGGTAAAACAGCTGCTTCGCTCACACCTTAACAGTAGAAATTTGTTTAAGGCACTAAACACCTACGCATATTCCGCGCTTAGCTACTCATTTGGTATTGTTAAGTGGACAAAAACAGATATAGAAGCTCTTCAGCGAAAAGTACGAACACACCTCACAAAGGCACAAAAACACCATCCGAAAAGTGCAGTAGAAAGAACAACATTACCACGGAATCTAGGAGGAAGAGGACTTATGGATATAGGTGAGCAATTAGATAAACAAATTGCTAATTTAAGAACTTATTTTCAGATGCAGGCTGAGACATCTACTCTACATCGCGCTATCTGCGCAGTAGATGACACAACACCGATCAAACTGAGGGAACCAGAAATACGCATAAACCACCTTACTAAGGACGAAAAAGTGCGCGCCTGGATGGGTAAACCTCTGCACGGGCGACATCCCAATGAGGTCAGCCAAGATTATGTCGACAATATAGCGTCGAACTACTGGTTGACATCAGGAAAGATGTTCCCTGAGACGGAGGGTTCATTACTGGCCATTCAGGATCAGGTTATACCAACAAGAAATTACCTGAAATATATCATCAAAGACCCTCAGGTTCAAAACGACAGATGCCGATATGGATGTCAAGCCCAAGAAACCATCCAACATCTTACAGGGGGCTGCCAGGCATTTGCTGCAACTGAATACAAGGAACGGCATGACGCAGTGGGAAAAATCCTTCATCAAGAGATAGCTATCAAGCTGGGACTTCTCCAAACAGACCATCTCCCGTATTATCAATACGTCCCTGAGAGTATGCTTGAGGATGGCAACTACAAGCTATACTGGGACCGCACTGTGCTCACAGACCAAACAGTGGCACATAATAGACCAGATCTCGTACTAGTTAATAAATTAACAAGACAAACAACACTAATTGATGTGGCGATACCTAACAACAATAATCTACGTAGTAAATTTACTGAAAAGATCGCCAAGTACAGAGATCTAGAAATTCAAATACGAAGGCAATGGAGAATGGAAAGTACCCAGACGATACCGATTATTATGTCTACTACTGGAGTCATTCCGAAGACCCTCCTCGAAAGCATAAAAAAGCTGGGTCTGAATGAACATCTTTATAAGACCATGCAGAAAGCTGTACTACTCGCGACGGCCAGATGCGTACGAAAATTTCTGGGAGATACACCTGCATTCCAAGTCACCTAGGGCTCGATAACACGGAAAGAGTCCCACCAGAGCTCAATCCTTTTGATACCGTAGGTATCTGGGATGAGTCAATTTTCCCCTTAGAGGGAGTGTGAGCCGTATGGCTAAATCTGGGATAATAATAAATCATTTACGTGTCTGAATTGCCGATATAAATGAGTCAGATTAAATAAATTATTAGAAGAATTTTTTACTAAGCAACAACATTTTTGTTTATTTAGTATTATTTTGTATTTTGACAACGACACCCGACTTTGGCGTCGAAACGTTAATAAAATCATTTTTAGATAAAATTGTGGCTTATTTACCATTTGAATATACTTGATTATAAAAATGCCACAAGAAAATAGCTTCAGAACAACAATAGTAATATTATTGAAGTGAAAACTTCTTTAGGAACGTTGTGCACTTTTCAGAAGGGGAAAAAGTATTGAATTAGCGACCGTCATCGCGACCGTCATTGCTTCTACGAAATAAATTTTGAAGTGAACACTTCTTTAGGAACCTTGTGCACTTTTTAGATGGGGAAGAAGTATTGAATTAGTGACCGTCATCGCGACCGTCATTACTTCGACGAAATAATGTTTTGAAGTGGAAACTTTCTTAGGGACGTTTTGCCCTTTTTAAATGCGGAAAAAGTGTTGAATTAGCGACCGTCATCGCTTCGGCGAAATCAATTTTTGAAGTGAAAACTTCTGTAGAAACGTTGTGCACTTTTTAGATGGGGAAAAAGTATTGAATCAGCGACTGTCATCCCGATCGTCATTGCTTCGACGAAATACATTTTTGAAGTGAAAACTTCTTTAGGGAGGTTGTGCACTTTTTAGATGGGGAAAAATATTGAATTAGCGACCGTCATCGCGACCGTCATTGCTTCGACGAAATAATGTTTTGAAGTGAAAACTTTCTTAGGGACGTTTTGCCCTTTTTAAATGGGGAAAAAGTATTGAATTAGCGACCGTCATTGCTTCGACAAAAATAAATTTTTGAAGTGAAAACTTCTTTAGGGACGTTGTGCCCTTTTTAGATGGGGAAAAAGTATTGAATTAGCGACCGTCATTGCTTCGACGAACTAATTCTTGAAGTGAAAACTGCTTTAGGGACGTTTTGCACTTTTTCGATGGGGAAAAATATTAAATTAGCGACCGTCATTGCTTTAACGAAATAAATTTTTGAAGTGAAAACTTCTTTAGAGACGTCGTGCTCTTTTTTGATGGAGAAAAAGTATTGAGTTAGCGACCATCCTCGCGACCGTCATTGCTTCGACGAAATAAATTTTTGAAGTGAAAACTTCTTTAGGGACATTGTGCCCTTTTTAGATGGGGAAAAACTGTTGAATTAGCGACCGTCATCGCGACCGTCATTGCTTCGACGAACTAATTTTTGAAGTGAAAACTGCTTTAGGGACGTTTTGCACTTTTTCGGTGGGGAAAAAGTATTAAATTAGCGACCGTCATTGCTTTAACGAAATAAATTTTTGAAGTAAAAACTTCTTTAGAGACGTCGTGCTCTTTTTAGATGGAGAAAAAGTATTGAATTAGCGACCGTCATTGATTCGACGAAATAAATTTGTGAAATGAAAACTTTTTTAGGGACGTTTTGCACTTTTTAGATATTGAAAAAGTATTGTGTTTGCGACCGTCATCACTTTGCCGAACTAAATTTCGTACGTATATATATTATGTACATATATGTATACATAAATAGCATAGAACGTACGCAACGCGTATATATTATAGGTATAGCACTTCTTTTTGGATGGGGAAAAAGCATTGAGCTCGTAATTTAGATACTATAAGAAGTTTTCACTTCTGTCGGCACTCCCATGGGTGCTTTAAATTTCTATTCTCTCTCTCTCTCTCTCTCTCTCTCTCTCTCTCTCTCTCTCTCTCTCTCTCTCTCTCTCTCTCTCTCTCTCTCTCTGTGTGTGTCTCTCTGTCTCTCTCTCTCTCTCTCTCTCTCTCTCTCTCTCTCTCTCTCTGTCTGTCTCTTTTTCTCTCTCTCGATCTTTCTTTCTCTAGTTGTGGAGTATTGGCACTTATGCGTTTCTTGGCCAAAAGTGTAAGATTGCTCATTGGCCAGGTCGGGGAATGAAAAATATCTTTAAAGCAAAAGTTTTAAAATGTGACGAATGCATCAAAAACCTTGAAAAAGCGTCAGTCAAGCGCCCAAAATGTTGTGGTAAGCACTGGATGCAACTGGAAGATAGTTTTGACAGAGCAAAAATATCGAAAAACCATGAAAATCGTCAAAATCAAAAGGCGATAAGAAAGGGATAAAAAAGGAAATAGAAAAGCATCGATAAAGCAGCGATAGAGGGTCAAAAGTAAATTGTCAAACTGGACTTCAAAGCGTGAAAAGTGTGGAAAAGAATAGAAACGTTGAAAACGAGACAATACGAATACGATTATGCCGCAAAAAGTTGGAAAAATACAAAATCGTCGAATAGACATCGAAAGCGTTGAATAAAAGCGTTGAATAAAAACGTCTGTAAAACAACACAAATAGTTAAATGTAGAAGGAAAACCGTGAAATTTAGAAATTATCAAAAATGAGTCAAAGTGTCGAAGAAGTGTCAAAAGCGTTGAAAACGCGAAAATAATTCTTGAAGTGTAGAATATGTAGGTATTTAGTCCAGTCGGGTTAGACGAATAACAGGCCTAACCTTGCATTAGGAGCTGCCCCAAATTTTATTTTTTTAATCTTTAGGGGGGTCAATAGTAGTGTAAATTTAAAATCTCGACTGAATTCCGTCATTGCGTTAGCCGCTATCTTGATTTTAAACGAGAACCGTTTTTGCTCAATATCTCCGCCATTTTCAACTTTTCGACAAAAATTATAAACCAAAATTGTTGAAAATGTAATTTTCTGTCATTTCTATTTTTACAATTTTTTCGTGATATCGATATTTTCCGAGTTATAGCGGAAAATAGTCAGTTATATATAAATAGAGCATAATTACTGAATTATCTCGTTTATTGTTAGTTTTACGACAAAAATGTTCCTATACAACAGGGGTTCTCAAACTGGGGGGCGCACCCCACCTGGGGGGCGTGAGAACATATCAGTGGGGCGCGAGACAAGTTGAACATTAAATTAAATTTAGTTATTTTTCTAAAATTCAAAATTAACCGCTTGTTAAACTGTGTCTGGTAACGCAGAGTAAGCAAAAATTATCTCAAATACCTCTTTTTGACAACACTGTGAAACGCCGCATTGATGATATAACCAAAGACATACAAAACCAGGTAGTTGATGCAGTAAAATAATCGCCATTTTTTGCTATTCAGCTAGACGAGAGTACTGACATAGCACAATGTTATCAGTTAATTTTTTATGTTCGGTATATTCAAAACGAAAGAATGAAAGACGAGCTACTCTTTTCTACAGAGTTTTAGACTGGAGACCACGACAAAAGCTATTAATGTTATGAAAGCAGTGTGCGAGTTTTTTGACAAACATGAACTCTCTTGACAAAAACTGATCAGTGTATGTATAGATGGCGCACCTTCAATGCTTGATTTTCGCTCAGGCTATTTGCAATTAGTAATAGAGAAAAATGCTGATGTGATTGGGATGCATACAAAAAAAAACAGTGCGTTGAATACTCGACTGTTTAAAACTCTTTGTGAAGATTTAGAAAGTGATTGCTACTTCATACAGAAGTACGATGGCTCTCAAAAGGAAACATGGTGGCAAGATTATTTGACCTTTGAGATACAGTTATCACCTTGGAACATCAAAAGCAAAATGAGCTTAGCATGGCCTTCAAAAAACATTGTACCCAAGTAATATTGGCATATTGGTCGGACATCTTTGACTCGTTGAAAAGCCTTAACCTAAAACTTCAGGGTGGAGACTCAAATATAGTAGTTACTCATTGTGATGGAGGCTTAGTTACTCAACTTTGAAGGCGTAAAATATCAGCAAACCCTTGAAATGATTCAAATTTCTCTAAAGTAGAGCCAATCTCAGAAGAAACACGCTTCAAGGACATTTATGAAGGATCAAGTTTGAAAATCCAAATATCAAACCATTTGGAGAGCCTAATTGAAGAGTTCCAGAAACACTTCCCAAACACTTGTGACAATTTTATTTACAGTATGTCAACTGATCCATTCCATGTCAACATAGACTCTCTGCCTGAATCACTTCAAGAAGATGCTTTGCAAATAAATCCAAATGATTTTTTGCATGATTCCTCTGCCAAATACTTTGTTATAATGGACAAACCTTCATTTTGATTAAAATATTTCGAAGTGTATCTTAGTGTAAACGTCGGAGAACTGCAAATGCATCAAAAAAAGAAAAGTCGTAGAAAAGAAAGAAACAACGTAGAAAAAGCGTCAAAAGCTTCCAAAATGCGTAAATAAATTTAAATTAAAATAAGAAAATTAAAAAGCGATGGGAATACGACAAAGCATTGGAAAACGGCGAGAAAAAAGAGAAAACCATCTATTGGAGAGATTCGGAGTGCCTTTCCGTCTTATAGACATGGCAAGTCAATGAGCGTGAGGTCAAAATTCGCCTAAAGTACCTTACCATCTAAGTACTTACGTTGCGATATACAGTAACCGCCACAAAACTAGACACACGGGTACATTGAAGTAATACCGTCCTGGACCCTTCACTTGTTGCACTGTTTACTTTTAAGTCTAGTGACGTCTAGAACGTCAGAAAATGTATAGAAACCAATATAAACGTAAAAAGTTGACAGATTATAGAACAGCTGTATTTGAAGTTTATAGTCATAGTATAAAGTTGTTAAAGTTATAAAGTATTATAATATTTTTGGTGTTTGAATAAAGTTTTTATGTAAAGCAGAGTAACAATCGTATTAATTAATGTATTTTTGAAGTTATACTTCCTTAGGCACGAGGGTGAATTTTTATTTTTCTGGGGGCATGCGCACACCGACAGTATGGTATTAGTCGCTACATCTTTTAAGTTATGTAGCGCATATAAGGTGTGCGTGAAAAGAGTATATTAGTGTTTTTAGTAAATATATTTTTATAATTTTTGTGATTGTGGATTTGTCTTCCTCGTAATAAGTATTATTGAAAATGTTTATTTTCAATTAATCTATCTGGCACCGTGATTGTAATTATGTCCGAGAAATGATCGTATGTATACATAACGGTGGTAGCTCATCGGTAGAGCATTCGCCTACGGATCGAGAGGTCCCCCGTTCAAATCCGGACAAAGTCATATCTTTTTTCTTTTTTTTAATTTTTGGTATTCTTTTAGTTCTTTCTAAAATTAGTTTAATATTTAAATACAATACAAAAAAATTGTTTAAAGTAGATATATTGATTTCGTTGAAATCATAATATGAAGTTAGATTATATTATAATATAGTCTAAGATCCGATATAAGGTCGAACTGCACCGATCTGTTTAATGGATAAAAATTATTTGATATGTAAATTAGTATGTTAAACATTATAAAAAACAAGGGGTGCCTGATATAATCCTGTTTTGACTATAATTAATTAATAATTAAAAAATGACTTTTTTTATAAATTTGACTGACGTGTTTCAACAAAAAAATTTTAACACTATCGGTTAGTGCAAAGCCTATAGAATATGTAAACATAGGGGTGACTATTTTTGTCCTGTCAAAACGATTGGGTTGCCAGGTGTAAACATGTATCTTGTTCATAGGTATTTGCACCTACTTGTTTAATCTATCAACCAAACATAAAAATAAGCACTGTTTAATTGCAAATACGATGATATAGGGTTGCCCGTAAAAAGCCTGTTCTGAATGAGGGTTGCCTAATTTTTAAAATTTTACAGCGTGTTTACTTAAGGATAATTGAACATGTAAAACTTTTTTATTACTAATTTTACGAAAAAAAGTTATTCTTTATAAAAAGTTCCGCATGATGTAAGTCCTATGATTCAACCATCAGATGTCAAATTTTGTTAATCTTATACGAGTTATGTCGAAAAATGTTAAATTCGGTCAATAGTGACTTCGGCCTTCTTTTTTCACAATATCGAAAATTGTTATTATGAAAAGGTATTAATAATCAAAAAATATGTTTTAGTGCGCAATTGCATCATTCTAATTGAAAAAAATTACAAATTTTTCTGAAATTAGATTCCAAACTTCATTTTTATTTCTTACGGGCCGGTTGTTCGAACGCTAATCAACAATGATCATTATCAAATATTTAATTACTGTCACCAAAACTGTCAATGTCAACTTTGTTTGGGTTGCTGAAAACATAATTAATTACAATTATGAGATTTATTATTAATTATGTTAATAATTATTGTTATATTAATTGATTATAGTCTCAGAATTGTAATTAATTATGTTTTTAAAGTTGACATTGACAGTAATTAATTATTTGATAATGATCATTGTTGATTAGCGTTCGAACAACCGGCCCTACAAGTAGGCTAAATCTTTTATTATTGATTTAACAAAAAATTCTTCATAAAAAGCTTTGAATTGTCTAAAACCTAAGGAGCAGCTATCATCAATTTTATAAATTTTATACGAGGTATATAAAAAAATATGAATTTTGCTCCGGAGAAAAAAAGTTATTCAGCATTAAAAAATATGTTGCAATATAGAATTATATCCTTATAATTGGAATATTCTGAAATATAAAGGTATAAAAAAACTCTTGAGCGAAATTCATTGGCAAAATCGGCAAAATTGGCAAAATTTTAAAGCGGATACGCAGATTGTTTTTCACGCTCATAAAATTTTACCTGGATCAAGGATTTTAATTAGAGCTTCGGATACTGATGTTTTGGTGATTTTGTTGGGAAATATGCATAAAATGTCACAATCCGCAATTTGGCTAGCTTCTTCAGCAACTAAAAAGTTACACAACCAACACCTTGATTGCATCAACTGCATCGATTTGGCGCAGAAGTTGGGTTCAAAATTATGTCAAAGTTTACCGGCTTTCCACGCGTATACAGCATCATTTTATAATAAAGGAAAAATTAGACCATTCAAACTATTTTTTCAGAATGAAAGGTATCAAACCGTTTTTGCAACGTTAACTGATGAAGCCATCATATTCACTGACGAAAAAATGAATGATGTTCAAGAGTTTACCGCTAAAATGTATGACGTGAATAACTGCAACAGAGTAAATGATGCAAGAAATCGTATTTTTATGAAAACTTACGCCGCGAAAGAAGAAAACGAACAGTTTTTGAAAAAAGTTAAAAGTTTTGACAACAACTTCATACCACCTTGCTGGAAATCTTTACAACAAAAAATTTTACAAACGATTTTTGTTAATTCCATGTGGTTTAATGCAACTGAGTCGGAATGTACAAACTCCAGAATGAAAACTGTGGTTGGCATCTAGATGATTATTTAAAACCAACAGGATTTATGGGGGACCAAACGCCTTTGAAAGTGCAGGACATTCTGAAAATGACGGAAGATAATGGTGAATGTAGCGAAGGCAATAATGAAAATGTTAGTTCCGACGAATCTGATGTAGAATAAAAATCACTGGAACCAATGTTTTACAAATGTAATATTTATACTTATGGTTTAGAATAATAAAATATTTGTACTGAATAATAGTACATTGTGTACCTAGTAGGAAAAGCTTAACATTCCCGGACGATGTAAATATTGCCGTCGAGGCGAAAGCCGAGACAAGGCAATACAGAGTCCGGGAATGTGGCGTTTCCTACAAGGTATAAATACTATTTTTCCCAAAATCGAACATTTAAATTATATTAAAATAAATATGTTAAAATTTTAAAATAGACATATTATTTTGACTCAAATATTCGTGATGCCACCAAATAAAGATTTTGTAACTATAGAAACAAAAATATTGAATGGTCAAATTTGACGCATTTGCTTATTTTTGGCAGTATTTTGAATCTGCTGTAATAAAAAAATATTTTTCTATGGATGCTATACAGTATGCAACTTCTCTCACTACTTACATACATTCAAAAAGAACAATTCCTCATGCAGTGAGAAAAGTCCGCCATTGCAGTGAGAAATATTTTTCTCACGGGTTCTCCTACGATCTTCCATACTATGATCGGCGTTTCCATGGTAACGTGCACAATACAAACACAATTAATGTTGTCAAATAAATGTGTTAAAGCAAAACCTACCAGGACCTTTTAAAACTGTTCAAAAATAACTGTTAATTAGAATTTAAAAAAAATAAGGTATATAAATTTTAAGAATATTAAACACCTACATGTATTGTAACGGGTAGTCCTTTCAAGACGACAGACTCAGTAAAACACAAGTTAAAAATAAAGTAAATATATTAAATATAATTATATACAGTTTAAAACAAATAAAATAAAATATAATTCCGTCTTCTGCAAAGGAAAAACAATATTAAACTTTCTGACAGTTATCCGATCATAATAGCAACATTAAAATAATACGATAAACAGTTTATTTATATACAATAACAATCTCTCTACGTTAAATCAACATAGCCCTATATTCCGATCCGGAGATCATTCCTCGCTACTACCGCACACTGCGATAACGGTCATGGCAAGACTCCACGTCACTACTGTGGCGTCCGCCTAGGCATAGTCCCACCTCACATACGGTGCATCTATTGCCAAGCCAGCAAATTCTCGTTCAATACGCGAGCAGCAGCTGTTGAGCCATGGTTAGTTCAATTCTCTAGCCATGACTGCTTTTCTCATTCTCCTAGCTCGCCTTAAATATGCTCTCGATGCCCTCTCCTTCGGTTTCCCCCAGTGGTGCTATGCGCCAACGCTGACACTCCTCCGGTCGTCTCTGGTAAGGCAGCTCATCGCTTGTCGAGGTATCATATCGTTAAAGTATATGTATTTTATTTCATTTTATGCATATAATATACCTAAAAGCAACTAAATTATTTAATTTTTAAGTTTGAACTCTTGACAAAACCGCATCCATAGAAAAAGTACAGTTTGCAACACATGAGAAAATGACATATTTCTACCTCGCTTGATTCTCGCAACAAACTTCTGCGCTCGTGAGAAATATGTCTTTTTTCTCACTTGTTGTGCAATATACTATTCCTTACAGTAAGGAAATAACATTTCCATACAGATATTTTTCATTTCCAGGCAAATTCTAACTATAAGGAAATATCACGTTTCTTTCAAAAAAGTTGTCAAAAATGTTTAAATTCCTGACCGATTTTCGGAAAAATACCTTAGTACCTAATGGTTTTTTTTATTTTTTAATTCAAAATTTTCGAAGACTCACTTTGTTCATTTTTATTGACATTCTTGGAAAAAGATAAAAGTTTCAAGTAAAAATGTGTTGCTTTCTGGTTGCAATTTATAACGACATTTAAATGCTGCATTTATAATAAATAATATATATTTAAATATTTAATATTTACAGTTTTTTAAATTAATCTAATATAAATAAATTTCCAAATTATTGAATATTTCATAGTACTTGTAATTATATATACATATATTGTGAGTTTTTGCCAGTGATTTTCCTTTTTTGCCAATTTTGACAATTTTGCCGATTTTGCCAATGAATTTTGCTCAAGAGTTTTTTTATACCTTTATATTTCAGAATATTTCAATTATAAGGATATCATTCTATATTGCAACATATTTTTTAATGCTGAATAACTTTTCTCCGCAGCAAAATTCATATTTTTTAAATAGCTCGTATAAAATTTATAAAATTGATGATGGCTGTACCTTGGGTTTTAAACAATTCAAAGCTTTTTATGAAAAATCACTTTTTCGCAAAATTAATAATACAAAATTTATCCTACTTGTAAGAAATAAAAATGAAGTTTGGAATGTAATTTCAGAAAAATTTGCAAATTTTTTTTAGGATGTTGTAATTGCGCACTAATATAATTTTTTTGATTATTAATGCCTTTTAATAATAATAATTTTCGATATTGTGAAAAAAAATAAGGCCGAAGCCACTGTTGGCCGAAATTAACATTTTTTGACATAACTCATGTAAGATGACAAAATTTGACATCTGATGGTTGAATCATAGGACTTACATCATTCAGAACTTTTTATAAAGAATAACTTTTTTTCGTAAAATTAGTAATAAAAAAGTATTACATATGTTCAATTATCCATAAGTAGACACGCTGTAAAATTTTAAAAATTAGGCAACCCTCATTCAGAACTGTCTTTTTACGGGCAACCCTATAATATCATCGTATTTGCAATTAAACAGTGCTTATTTTTATGTTTGGTTGATAGATTAAACAAGTAGGTGCAAATACCTATGAACAAGATACCTGTTTACACCTGGCAACCCAATTGTTTTGACAGGATAAAATAGGCACCCCTATGTTTACATATCCTATAGGCTTTGCACTAAATGATAGTGTTAAATTTTTTTGTTAAACACGCCAGTCAAATTTATAAAAAAAAAGTCGTTTTTTAATTATTAATTAATTATAGTCAGAACAGGATTATATCAGGCACCCCTTGTTTTTTATAATGTTTAACATACTAATTTACATATCAAATAATTTTTATCCATTAAACAGATCGGTGCAGTTCAACCTTATATCGTATCTACTACTAATAGAAGTATAACTGCTTACGTGCGTACAAAGTACACACACATTCTTTTTTTTGTATGAGAAAACAATTACTTTGAATCGTTTTATGACAGTTACATGACATGACAGACATAAAAGTCACAAGTGAGAACGGGCCGGATTATCCCACGCCTAGAAATTAGGTACCCATGTGTCTACTAGCGTGGCGCTTACTGTATATACATGAGGCCTATAAAATTATACTTTGAGTGTAACAAAAGTGACTCACATTTCTAACCGCTTCCATAGAATCGTACACCAAAGCTTCCAGAGTGTCCTTAACCTCAAAATTCCAAAACATCTTAATAGTCTTCATCTGCTGTGTCTTACCAAACCACAACAAAAAGTAACAGGTTCTTTCTCTTACGAGAGCATCTGAATGTCGCAGCAAGTCTATGAAGTTGATCTGGTTGACGTCCTGATCTTCAGATTGAGCCAACAATGTTCTTTCTACGACATCACTGTTTTCAGGTAGTCGGCTCATCAAACGAGTTAAAATAGCGAGGATATCTGTTACGACGCGGATTTTGGTTTTATCTGTAAAAATATTCATTTAACATCTATGGGTCATTCTTAATAAATTGGCAGATTTTACCACTAAGTTTTAAAATAATTCAGATTCATTAAACATGTTTTCTTTCGTTACTTGATTGAGATATAGCAACTCGTTAAAGAAATGCTAGAGGTCAAGCTAAATATAAAGTATTTTTCCCAATAAATTGTATAGTCCACGGACATGACGTGATCACTGACTTGACAAAGTATTTTTATTTCTGATGTCTATGTACGTAGGGTACGTAAAATATAATGTGCATTATTTAATCTTATATTAAGTTGGCAATAAACTAAGTTAAACCGTTTCTTTTTTTATTTTGTTTTAATAAAATATAATGTTACTTGTAAAATAAATCACGTCCGTGGATATTCTGCTACGTCCGTGGAAAACAAGAATCCACTGACGTGACGAAAAACACGTTACTAACAACCTACCCATCACATTTTTGAGGTTAGAAAATGTTTTGACTGTGGAATATAACCAGCTTTGTCCGTTTTAAAATAAAATCTGGACCTCGTAGGTAAACTACACTATGTTATTTCGAGCAACTGTGTTTGGCATATGTTTGCAACAAAGTTTAGAGCACGTAGAATGTTATTAAAATCTGATATATCCCGTAATTTTGAGAGACAGTATGACCATATTTTAATGATAATATACAGTGCTGACGTTTGATTTGGAATAAATTCATTTTCTCGAGAATGGGTAACCCTAGAGATAGATCCCAAAATAGGCCGATTTTTATTTTTAAATTATAATTTTTTGGCATATATATCATACTAGTGACGACATCCATCTGGGCATGATGACGTAATCGATGATTTTTTTAAATGATTAAAATAAGGGTCGTGTGATAACTCACTCGAAAGGTTATTCGATACTCTGTTCACTAATATAAACATTAACATAATTATTTATAGAAAGGACCCAATTTTTTTTAATTAAATTAATTGAGATAAAAAGAAGAATATATATAATTTATTTAATTCGAAATATTTTTAACTGTTGTCGAAAAAGAGGAAAAAATGTTTATTTGATAAATAAATAATTTGATAAATAAATATTGTTTTCCGCTTAAATTCAATATTAAAGCTGCCACACACCTGCCTCTTACCGGTATAACATTCAATTTAAGAGAAAAGCAATGTTTATTTTTCAAATTAACATTTTTTTCTGTTTTCTGACAGCAGTAAAATGCATTTTGCATTAAATAAATTACATACATTCTTCTTTTTGTCTCAATTCATTTAACTCAAAAAAATTTTTGGGCACCCTGTATAAATAATTTTATTAATGTTTATATTAGTGAATAGTCAATTGAATAGCCTTTCGAATGAGCTATCACACAAGACCCTATTCTCATTAAAAAAAAATCGATTACGTCATCACGTCTAGATGGATGACGTCACTAGTAACTTAAAGGTTTAAACTCACTAAGGTACTTTTTAAAAAGACCCTTTATTAACTTTTACAAATATACTTCACTTTTAATTGATCGAAAATAACTGAAATTAATTACAATGATATTACTTTTATATAAAATCAAAATGCTGAATATAAAAGGTAAAACTGCTGATTGCGATCGCTGACCTCTGGGGTTATTGCACCATAATTTCTCCATCCCCTTGAGAAGTTTTGTGAGGGATGAACAAAACTGAAGGCGTTGGTTCCGGATCGGCTGCATCCTCTTCTTCTTCGTCTTCTTCCATTTTCTTCTTTTTCCATAACTCTCGTAATTTGTAAACCAGGAGAATGATAAGGGCAATTACCAAGAAATATATTGGTGGTGTCCACAGATGAGAAAGGTCCATTGTTGTTAGGGACACGGGTTGGAGTCTTTCTTCTTCGGTTGAGAGTTTATGCAGTTCATCTAATTGGATTCTGTCTAACTTTAGAGGCTTCACTGTTGGATCTTCGTCTTGGAATTTAATTTTGATCTTTGGCAGGGTTAAAGGTTCTTCTTTTACTGCTGCTTTGGAGTTGATGTAAACTTCGTTGTTGGTTCTGAACTCGCATCCTGGGGGTAGTTCTATCAGGAATGTTCCTTCTAGTACTTCAATTTTGGAAGTAGAACAGTGGGTGGAAATTTTAGTAGCTTTTGGAAAAACAGCAATATAGTGGGCTTCAGATAATTTTTGGATAATTGTTGTGCTAATTGTGATCGGCACGTTTTGACATTGAGCGGCGTCGTTGGATAATTTTAGGATTTGATTTATGCAGTCATCGGTTTCTGTATTTTCTTGTGGGAACTTCTCTGGACAGATGAATTTCTTCGGTTCGCTTTTTCTGCATGGTAGGTCCATGTATTGGAAAAGTTCCGAATTAGAAACTAAAGATGGCCCAGGTGGGATAATTATTGTATTGTTGATGGTGGGAAGTGAATATAAATGAAAATATGTAAATACTTTGGAATGAAGAATGGGGAAATGTAAGATAAAGACTAGAGAATGGTTGGAATAGTAACCATCTACTTCTACTATCTCGTAGTATTTCATCAGATCTTCTTCTTGGAGGTATGGTAGCTGAGAAGCTGGGTGATGTTCTAGCATCTTCTGGATGGTCCATCTGATTTCGTCTGGTTTTATAAGTCCATTGTGAAGAGTTTTGATTTTTGGAAACGTAATAGCTGTCTGTAAGTCATCTAATATTTGTATGATAGTTTGTAAGGCTAAATTCATCTGGTCTAGAACGTTTCGAATTGGTTTAAATCCGTTCTGATTCTGTTGGTTTCTACTGCTATTATCTCTTGATTGTGGGTTAGCAACGTTACTGTCTCATTATAGTTGTTCATTATTTTCTTATTAAGGCTTAATTGGTTGTTGATGTTGTTAATAATATTCTGTTGATTAAGTTCAAGTGTCTGAATTGCAGCATCATATCTTACTGCATCTTCTTGATCTAAGTTTCCTGATATGGATTTTATAATACTTCCTAAGCCATTGATAAGACCTCTTTTATTTCTGGTTGCTGGATAGATTGAGTCGAGTTTCTCTTGGGCTGTTTTGAGGAGATATTGCAATGTTTGGTCGAAGTTCTGTAGACTGTCGAAGTACGGTTGGCTGAGTCCATTTTCTATAGCTATGGTTGTAGTTTGATATTGAGATTCTAATGTTTCGATTTCTTGTGCTATTGGTTCTAATTGGAAATAGTGGATAAAATCGTGAGTGCTAGTTTGGATTCTGGCTTCTCCGATCTTAACAGGAAGGATCCCTGGATTGTCTCGAAGGTCCTGGATCTTCACTTCGTGGGCTGTTACTGAGATACATCTGTAAAGTATTTTTGGGGTTAGTTTTCATTGGTGGTTGATGTTTAATGTTCTTCTTGTGCACCGTAGTATCTTGGGTATCAATAGTAACAGGATTGTTATTTTTGACTAGTTTAGATGAAAATCTGGGGAGCAATTTGTTTCGTTTTACTGTTTTTCGAGTTGAGATTTTCGTGCTTGGTTTATATGTTATAGGTGAGTGTCGTTTTTCGTTCAATTTTTCAATATTTTTCTGTTTGCTCTCTTGCAATTTCTTATTTATTTCTTTATACATCTCTTTTGTTTTCAATCTGTGCTCCTGTGTGTAATTATTTATAAGTGTTCTGTTAATGTCAATGTCGAATGGATCTTGGGCATCTATGTGACCATTGAGAACGTTGATGGGCTTCTGTTTGGTAGCTGAGTGGATAGAGTTGCTGTATGCCATAATGGCGTACAGCATCTGGTCTTTTATGTTAAGTGTTTTCTTTTTTTCTTTTAATATTCGAAGATGCTCTATGATTGTGGAGTGAAAGCGCTCGACCATTCCATTGGATTGCGGGTTATCAGGTGTTGTGTAGTGGATTAGAATCTTGTGAGTGTCCACGAATTCTTGAACGAGTCCATTTTTAAATTCGGTTCCACTGTCCGAAATTATCATATGTGGTAGTCCATGATGTGTGATGAATAACAGGAATGCGTTTAAAATGTTGATAGCGTTTGATCCTTCTATTGGGTATGCTTGTCCATATTTTGAAAATGCGTCGATGATGGTAAGGAATTTTTGTCCTGCTGCTTGGAATGTGTCTACGTGAACAATTTCCAGTGGTTTCGTTGGTGTTGGGGTTAACATAAACTTCGGTTTTTCGGGATTTCTGTCGTATTTGTTTGTTTGACAAGTATCGCAGAGATTAATATATTCTTCTATGTCCTTTTTCAACGTTGGCCAATAATAGTGTTTTCTGATTTGAATTTCTGTTTCGTTAATTCCTCTATGGTTTGTTTTTCCTTGATGATAGTCTTGTACGATGGTTTTCTGTCTCTCTGTACTGTTTATATCTTCTAAAAGGTTGTTGCATTTGACAAGATCAAATGCAGAATTCTTGAATGTTTCACGAAGTATGTTGCAGACAGTCTGGTAGAGTTCATCAGTTTCGAATAGGATGGCGTATTTCTTTTTTGTGTCAACGTAATTTTTGACGAAGTTGAAAATATCATTTTTCAGGCCGCTTTTGTCTAGTTGGACGTGCATTCTTTTCTTTGTTACGAAGCACTGTTCTGTTATGGGTTTTGCAGGATTGTAGTGTACCAATTTGAATATGATTTGATTGTTGTAACAGTTCAATGGTCTTTCGCTGATTGGAATTCCGAGTATTGGGTTTTCTTCTGTAGAATGCTGGGTACCATCTGTATTGTTGCCTTGTTGATATAGAGAACTTGGCCTACTTTCGATTTTTTTATTTTGTTCCTGAAGAATTTCATCTATTACTTTCATTTCTTCTGCAGTTAGGCCGGATGTTTGTTTTTCTTTAATAATTTCTTCTAAGTCATCCATAGGAATTACTTCGTCTGGATCGCATACTGAACTTGGGTGGTTGACCATGGATATGTCGTCATCTTCTTTTCTGGATAATAGGCTGATTATTTCTTCCATGTGCTCATCAACGGTGTTCATTTCTTTAGTGTGGATTTCAATACGGGATAATGCATCAGCGTTGGTGTTGAATTTTCCTTTTTTGTATATGACTTCGTAGTCAAATTCTTCAAGTTTTAACCTCCATCTAACAAGTTTTGAGTTCGGATCTTTTAGAGAAAATAGCCATTGAAGTGGTCGATGATCGGAGAGGATTTTGAACTTTCTTCCAAATAAATAAGGTCGAAAATATTTAGTAGCCCATACGATTGCAAGCATTTCCTTTTCAATAGTGGAATATTTGAGCTCTGTTTCGTTCAGTGTTCGTAATGCATATGCGATGGGTTTATCTTGTCCTACAGGACCCTGTGACAGGATAGCACCTATAGCAAAGTTGTTTGCATCTGTGGTGAGGTTGAAAAGCTGCGTAAAATCCGGGTATTGTAAAAGTGGTTCGTTGGTTAGCAGGTTCTTGCAGATTTTGATACAGTTGAGGAATTGTTCAGTGTGTTCTATCTTGGCATCTTTCTTCAAACATGAGGTGAGAGGCTTTGTTATTTTTGGGAAATCCTTGATGAACTTCCTGTAATAGCCAAGTAGTCCGAGAAATCCTCTAATCTCTTTTGCTGTCCTTGGTACGGGATAGTCTATGATGGCTTTAATTTTGCTTGGATTTGGCTTTACTCCTTCAGGAGTTACGACATGACCCAAAAATTCTACTTCCTTTTTCAGAAATTCGCATTTATCTATCTGTATCTTGAATTTTGTTTCTAGTAGTCTCTCGAAGATTTTCTTAAGGTTGACCATGTGTTCCTGGAGTGAGGTTGAGTATACGATAATGTCATCCATGTATACTAAGCAGATGTCTCCTACAAATCCTTTAAGCACGTTGTCCATTATCCTCTGGAATGTAGCTGGTGCATTCTTCAATCCAAAAGGCATTCTGAGATATTCGTAGTGGCCATTTTCAACGTTAAATGCTGTTTTCTGTATATCTTCCTCTGCCATTTCTATCTGGTGAAATCCACTGGCTAGATCAAGCGTGGAAAAATATTGACAGCGTCCTAGTTTATCGAGGATGTCCGTGATATTCGGGATTGGGTATCTATCGTCTATAGTCTTCTCATTCAATTTCCTGTAATCGACTACGATTCTCCATTTGATTTTTCCTGAGGCGTCTGGTTTCTTCGCCACGACCCAGATTGGCGACGACCAGGGCGACTGACTTGGTCTGATGATGCCTTGGTCCAGCATTGATGTTATCTGCTTGTTAACTTCTTCTCGATGAACATGTGGATATCGATATGATTTTGTGAAAACTGGGACTTCATCTGTTGTTCTTATATGGTGTTTTATTTGATTTGTAAATGTTAAAGTCTCATCAGGATTATGGAATATGTCTGCAAATTTTCTGCATAAACGTCTGATATGCATCTCCTCTTCTGGATTTAGATGATCTGTTCTGATGAGGGGATCAATGTCTATTAGTGTTTCTGTTTCCATAGGAATGATGTCCGAAGTGTACAGATGATATTCATGAAGATCTATTGGATTGCTTTTAACAGGATCGGTGAGTGCTACTTGAATAGGTTCATCGGTGTTGTTGATCATTTCGGTCCAGGCTAGTTGATTGCAGGCTTCGCTGAGAGTTTCTCTTAAAATCGCCCCCTGTATTTCTTGTTTTGGTATAAGTATGGTGCCTTTTGTTTGTTTCACTGGAAGTCGTACTTGTGTGATTGTTCTGGGTTCTAATTGAATTGTATAAAACTGTGTCTTATTGGTTTCATAATAAAAGATAGGGAGAACTGAATGTGCCGTAGTTAGTGTGGATGCTGGGAAATTAAGATGTGCTTGTAGAAGTTTTAAGTTATCAAGGCCTATAAGACCATCAAATGTTTTATGAAATTTAAAAAGGTAAAATTTTAGATTAATATTAGAATTAAATTCAGGGAAGATGGGAATTTCGGCACAATATTCTTGTGAATGGTTTTGAAATATTAAACTGACTACAAACGGTTCGTGCTTGATGAAATTTTTATAAAATTTGGAAGCAATTTCGGGGTTAAGAAATTATTTGGTTGCCCCTGTATCAAGAAGAAGTTTGAGTGGGGGATTTTGGATTTTGATATACGGAAGTTCTTTTTTGTCTGAATAAGAATTGAGTTCGACTACGTTTCTTCGTTTTCTTCTTGGGGTTTTGGAAAATTTACATCTTCTTCCTCCTCGTATTGGGTATTCTGGTAGTCTTCTACGTGGTAGTCCTCCGAATATGTTTCCTGATTTGGGTAGTAATATGCCTGTTCTCCATAGTAGGCATTGGAGTCGTTTTCGTCTTGCTGTTCAATATTAAACAGCTCTTCTACGATGATATTTGGAGCGTATTGTTGCTGTGGCTGTGGTCTAAAATTTCTGAAGCTTTGTCCTCTGTTAAATCCTATTTGGCGTGTGCTTACAGACATCGGTGTTGGCTTGTATTGTTGCGGTGGTTTGCTTGCCCATGGGTTAGGTCTTGGAGGTTGTGTATTTGTTATGGTTTGTTGTTTCTGTGGTTGGAATCGAGCGGGTTGTATTGGCCATCTTGGATTAAATGTAGACTGTTGTGGTCGTGACGGTCCTGGATTATTTCCAAAAAATGGTTGATGTAACTGGGGCCTGGGCATAGGTTGTTGCCATTGTGGTGCTGTTACGAACTGCGGCTGTCTCTGGGGTTGTATGTGAGTAGTTTTATTTGGCAATGAGAAATTGGTTCTTTGTAAGTATCTGATATTGTTCTCTTCTTGGATAAATCGGAGAGCGACAGCGAGGCTTGTAGGCCTCATTGATCGTATGGTTGATCCTATTGGTTCCCTTAATCCTGCTAGGAACGTAGTTAGGGCTTGTTGTTGAAAGAATGTCTTTTTGCTTGCTTTTACAGCTTCATTATCGTTATGGAGTTCGATATGATTTGAAATTGTGTTTAAAAGTGTCATTACTTTTTCATGAAATTGTTGGGGAGACTCATTGGGGCCTTGCTTCAAGTTTACCATATCTCGTGTGAGCGAATTTTCATTGCGTTGGTCGGCAAAATTTTGTATTAGCGTGGTCCTTATTGTGTTCCAGTCTTTACACCCATATACAGAAATGACTTCTCGAGCACGTCCTTTAATTTTATTCATTACGCCTCGAGTCAACATGTGATTTTGAAAGCTTTCGGAATTAGCACGATCCCAGAAATGATCAAGAACCATTGTAGTAACTTCAATGAAGTTATGCAGTTCGTTAGGGTTTCCATCGTAATAAGGTACGACAGATAGATGTTTATTGACATCAAAAACAAGAGCGGGAGCGGGTGCCACGGCCATAATATCTAATTGACTAGCGGGAGCAGGAGTAATAATTATAGACGGTATATCTAAGCTTATTGGAATATTATTTGAAGAATTATCGTTAGCTTTTAAACTAAATTGAGCAACTGAGTTATTTTGCGAAGTAGAAGCAGCACCAGGTTCGACAATCGATTCACTGATAGTTGCAAGAGAATTACTAATTTTAAGCGATGAAATTTGTGAAGCAATTAAATTAGGATTAGAAAAAATATTAAATTTGCTTACAGATAGAAGATTATGCTTTGGTGCATTTCTTCTCGAAGGAACTGGCTTCTTTTCTGCTTTCTTCTTATCGTCTTTCGGCATATAAATGGATTTTTACACTTTGACACTGGTCTTCCGTAGACTTCTGGTGTTGAACGGCTGTGGTTTTCCCTGGAAGTTGGTTCGTAGCGGGTAAACGTTTAAAAACGACGAGGATCACTAAAGGACTCTCCCACTTATCTTACTGCACTGTGCCACTTAAAGGTTTAAACTCACTAAGGTACTTTTTAAAAAGACCCTTTATTAACTTTTACAAATATACTTCACTTTTAATTGATCGAAAATAACTGAAATTAATTACAATGATATTACTTTTATATAAAATCAAAATGCTGAATATAAAAGGTAAAACTGCTGATTGCGATCGCTGACCTCTGGGGTTATTGCACCATAATTAGTACGACATAATATGTCAAAAATTTATAATTTAAAAATAAAAATCGACCTGTTTCGGGATTTATCTCCAGAGTCGCTCATTCTCGAGAAAATGAATTTACTCCAACTTAAACGTCCTCAATGTATAACCAATGTGTATAATGCAACTAATAAAATAAGTAAATTAAAAAAACTTATTAAAAAAGACATAGAGAAGTTTACCTCCTAGGTCCCGAAATATAATGTCTCTCTTGTAAAATAAATTACGCCCGTGGATATTCTGCCACGCCCGGCCCGTGGCAAATAAGAATCCACGGAGGTGACGTCCATGGACGTGAGGAAAAGACGTTACTAATCACATTTTTGAAATTAAAAAATGTTTTTACTGTGGTATATAATCAATTTTGTATTATTTTAATTATAGTGTGGTCCTCAAATCTAAATCTACAATTACACTTACTTTTTTAAGGGTCCACAGATGTGACAAAAAGTCTTAATGAAACAGATTTCACCAAACAAATCACTCTTTATACGCAACATGCCTGTTGAAATAACTTCACTGGTGCGCTTAACAATTTGTTTGATTTTATGCTTGCCTCGCCATCTGGTAAACATTTGTGGTAATTTAATATATGCGCAAATTTTTAAGTGTATTATGTAGGTTCACATGTGTATTATGTACTGTCCATGGACGTGATAACTCACGTTATGTGGACAATATAAAAACGCAAAAAATGAAACTTTTAAAAAATATATGGATTATAACGCTTTTAAAACAGGGCAAACTTACCTATACAAAAAACATTGAAAGGAAAAGCAAAAAGATAGTTAAAATGCCCTCAAACACAGAATTCATTTTTTTTTTCATTTTTTTACGATTTATTTGATTAAAAAAATGCTCAGTAGTAACTGCACAAGAGCTCTAAAATTATTGAATTTTTCCCGAGTGGCACTTTGGCAGTTTTAATTTCACGAGCCGAAGGCGAGTGAAATTATGTCAAAGTGTCACGAGGGCAAAAATTCTATATTAATTTTAGAGTTCGAGTGCAATTTGTTGCGATTATTTCATGAATAAAACTGTTCAAAACCAAAATTTTATTGTAATTTATATATGTAAGTACCAATTAGTGAAATTAAACACACAGTTGTTATAAATATGTATTTGACGGTTGAAAGTCATTACTTTTATAATTTTTAAAACATTTGTCATTAATGTCACTGAATGTATTTTTTCGTAGCAACGAAGGGTATCTGACGTAATATGCTTAACGACGGGAGATTATCAAAAATTATCACCTTAATTTGCATGTCTGTAGCTTTCTATTGGTCAGAATCTCCTATGAATGAAATAATCAGCGCAATTTTAGGCCACCATCTCTTTCTACCCCAAAAACGTCATTTTTTTTAATGAAAAAACTTAATTCTGGGAATGAGACTATTTTGCGTATCTTAACGGAGGGTACCTTTTTATATTTTTTTCTTCTCATAAAAATAATTAACACTTACAGGTGAAAGAAACGAAGAGCTTCATCAACAAGTAAATCGACAAAATAACAACTGCATCACAGAATTGGATCAAAAAGTCGTCGTCGAGATGAATGAGATGGTCAACAAGTATAAATATGTACTCCAGCGTTTGGAAATCTTCTTCTGTCAAATCTGCACTTCTCTTGTATACTTCGGCTGATAATGGCGAAGGAGAATTGATGGGAGAGGCGGTGTCTGAGGATAAATCGGTTCGGCATTCGCGTAAGAGAAGCTTGGTGGCGTATACCAAGTTTGGAACGAGTTTTACTTCCAGGTATACCTAAAAATGAAAATTGTCCATTAGGTTCCCATAGATAGACCCCATAGTTCCAGCTCTTAAAATACTACATAGAAAAAGACACTTCCTTGTCGTGCTTCACACCGAGCTTCATACCGAGCAGACTAAGATATATCCTATTCACTCAGACATCCCGCAAGGCAGCGCCCTCGGCCCAATTCTATATCTCTTATACACAGCGGACATTCCAACATCTAGTACAACTACAGTTGCAATCAAACCTAATGGAACTAAACCATTACATGTAACATTCACGCTACGTAGAGAAACATGCCCCTGTACATATTGATAATTATCTAATTCCTGAATCCGAGGACGCTAAATATCTCGGTATGCACTTGTACCACCACAGTGTTCAAAATTGAAGGAAACGTGATCGAAAGTCAAAAAAAAAAAAAATAAATCTGAGAATGCCGAAATTAAGTGGTTTGTTTGTACTACTCATGATGCAACTTTTCAGCAAAAATTGATTTTTTAAGTTTGTTAGGGCCAGATGTATTAATGATCAAAAGTACAAAATTCAATATAATTTTATACATCAAATTTAAATCCTCAGAATATGCCTTTTACTTTGATTATTACTTCATTTATGTGGATAGCTAATGTAAAAGTAATTATTGGAGATAAAAATAAATACTTTAAAGATTAAAATGATATAGTTAGTTTCAGGGAAAGGTGATTATAATTTTGATATAATCGGCTGTCTAAAAACCTATACAATTTTTGATAAAATTAATGTTTGACAGCGTATTACGTTTATTGTGCCATCTTGGGCCACGTTAAATCCTTCACTAGATGAAAGATTACAATGTAAGGAATAAAAAAATATATATCACAAACTGCGGAAAACTGCGCAACTGAGTACATGGCGCATTGCATCGAGCGCTGCGCGCGTTTAGTCTGAATTAATTGCATTCGTACGTATTGTTTAGGGAGTTCGCAAACCAAAGCAATATCCCTACATCGCATAACATACATTGCGGAAAGATACGCACTTAGTGTCACATCTGGTTTTCGGTGAACGAAATTCCAACGAAAGTCACCGAAGATTCACCGAAAACCAGATGTGACACTCAATGCGTATCTTTTCGCAATGCATGCCGCATGCGATGTAGGATATTGCTTTCGGTATGCGAGCTCGCTTACATGTATGTCAAACACATGATATTTGTTGGGGTTGCGAAAAGAGATTTTAGTTTTGATGAAGTAATGTTTTTGCTTAAGAGGAAACAGTAGCTATCAACAGGTAGCGAAAACGCGTTCCAAGATTGCGGCTGTAATTTTGAATATTTTTTCGAGATATTTGGCACACGTATTCGTAATATAATAAATAATGGCGGTACAGAGCCCAATTTGAAAAATATATTAATATGTGGAAATTACTCTCTAATTAAATACAATATTAAAAAAACGAGCCTGTACCGCCATTAAGAAGAACAAAAAATACACTTCCTTCAAATAAACTTTTTTATCCGATGCCTAGATGTTGTGTCATTTTGGAACTACTAAATTTTTTTATTTCATTAGTAGTTCCAAAATGACACACAATCTAGGCATCGGATAAAAAAGTTTATTTGAAGAAAGTGTATTTTTTTGTTCTTCTTAATGGCGGTACAGGCTCGTTTTTTTAATATTGTATTTAATTACAGAGTAATTTCTACATATTAATATATTTTTCAAATTGGGCTCTGTGCCGCCATTCTTTATTATATTACGAATACGTGTGCCAAATATCTCGAAAAAATATTCAAAATTACAGCCGCAATCTTGGAACGCGTTTTGGCTACCTGTTGATTGCTACTGTATCACCTTAATAGAGAATATATTGTACAATAGTTTTATAAACATCTATATTAACAATTTATTGAAGTTATATTTCTTTAGGCGCGATTGGGGAAAATGTTGGGATTTGGAGTAAATGTAAATGTGCGTGAATTCATCAAAAATTGTTAGCTCTACGCGCAGATTCGTTATAGGGTTTTTTAACGCTTCTCATTTGTTTCGAGCTTCCGTCATAATCTGTCGCATAATCCGTGTATATTAATACACTAAGCAGCAAAATTAACGCACCACCTGTAAAATGGGACATTTTTGATGTCTCGAATTTCCTAAACCTCTTGTCCGATTTAAGTTATTTAATATGTTATAGCCTTATTCTTTAACAATATCTCCGTAATAATATTGTTGCTAGACGGGTAAGATGTCATTGTATACCGGGTGTACCAATAATACTGTGTTTTTTTTTTCTAAAAGTATTGAGTATTTCTTAGTCTCTGTCCAATCTCTGAGTTGTAGATTCTAGACCTCGAAATATTAAGATTTAACCAAAATCACTTAAATAAAATATGGCTCCTTACAGAGTTACAGAGTGTGTTATTTAAAAATTTAAAAACTATGCTCAGTATTTTAAAACTATTCTACGTATCCTTCTCATACTTGACAGACAGTGTAGGTACTATACACCCTATGAAATTATGTTAAATATCCGTTTCTAGTTAGTCCCAGAGGCGTACGACATAGGGGACAGTGAGGGGTTGACCCTTTCCAATTCCTACTCCACTGGCGGAATTTCCATTTTAGCGCAATTTTTCGATTCTCCAATACTCGCTATGTAAATGGCATACTCCTCACACCTAACGATAAAATTATTCGTTTTCGAGATATTTGAACTTAAACAAGTAACGGCACAGATATTTTGAATAATGTATTGTGTCGCTTAATTTTAAAATATCTCGAGAAAACTTATGATTTTATCATTAATAATGAATAATATACTCTTCAGCCTTAAAGATAAAATAATTGATAATAGAGATACTTGAAGTTTAAAATTAAGCGGCACAATTAATTAAGCGTACATTAATTAAATATCTGTGCCGTTACATGTTTAACTTCAAATATCTCGAAAACTGATGACTTTATCGTTGCGAATGAAGTATATGTTATTTACATAGATAGTATTGTAGAATCGAAAAATTGTGCTAAAATAGCATTTCCGCGAGTAGCGTAGAATTTGGGAAGGCTCAACCATTCACTGTCCCCTGTCGTACGCCTCTGGTAATAGGCAGAAACGATTGTTTAACATAATTTTATAGGGTGTACAGTACCCACACTTTTTGCCAAGTATGAAAAGGATACGTCAAATAGTTTTAAACCAATGAGCAAAATATTTTTTAAATTTTTAAATTAAACACCCTGTAACTCTGTAACGAGCCACATTTTATTTAAGTGATTTGGGTTAAATCCTAATATTTTGAGGCCTAGAATCTACAAATCACATTGGATATTCTTAATGAAACACCCTGTATAACGATATTTTTTAAGTAATTCACCCCCTAATGAAGGGATGAAAACTAAAAAAACGACCCCTGTTATAATATACTCGTTATACGGTATAATACCTCAAATATTCCAAGTTTTCAGCCGGATCACTTTTACAGTTTAAACAAATTTAGTTTCGATCACGTTTTGACCAATTTTGAACACTGTGCACCGTCTGTTTAATTTGGAAAAAACATATTTTCAACAAACCAAAACAACTTTGACTTAAATTGAGAAATATATATTGGCTCATTGGACGCAATTCAGAAGTATCTTTGGATAACAAAATTTTACTCTACAAGTCCATCCTAAAGCCCATATGGACTTATGGGATTCAGCTATGGGGCACTGCTAGCGCCTCCAATACAAACATTTTACAGAGATTCCAAAATAACGTGTTGCGTGCAATAGTCAATGCGCCATATTATGTATCCAACGAGGTGATTCAGCACGACATCCACCTAGAATCCGCGAAAGCAGCCATACAATATTTTAGTGTAAAATACTGTGAACGAGTGCTAGTGCATCCTTGCGTTTGTCAGACAATTAAATGTGCGTGACGTCTTTGAAGGTTTAATTAGACTAAAACGGCAACTGCCGTCCGATTGACCAATTAAACGTAATCAAGTATATTCAGACTAATAACATTTTAATTTTAGAATTGTAAAGAGGTTAATCACAGTAGTAACTCTCTACTTGTCTATATTTTTTAAGAAAACAAATGCTTAACGCCTATGGGCAGATTGCTGTACTGAATGGAGTTAATAAAAAAAATTAGGTCCCCACACACGAGCGAATCCGTCGAATAAGGAATAAGGAAGAAGAAATAAAAGTCCAAACCCCAAAGAATAACACTCCAAATCGTAGCTTTAATTGGAAATGAACGATCGCAGCAATATGTTGCTGATGTTCTGGAAATCCACCAATCCATGGTTTCAAGAGCTTTAAGAAGGTATAGATAAGCTGGAAGTTACACAAGAAGGCCAGTTTTAGGACGCCCCAGGTCATGAAGACCCCAGATGACCGTTATTTACGTCTACAGACTTTGCGTACACATCCTGTTACAGCTAGACAACTGCTAAATGATCTCTCCACAGCCCGTAATGTTCGTGTCAATTCGGTTAGAAACAGATTACGGGAATTTGGAATTAGAGCCAGAATTTCTGCAGCTGCTACACCGTTGACGAGGGCACACCGTCAGGGGCGGATCCAGGACCGATTTTCGGGAGGGGCCATAAACTTTTTTTGGGGAGGAGTACCAGAAGTACGGGGGGGGGAGGTAATTTTTAAAAATTAGGGTTACAATGGTGAGTTTTAAGTCACTTTTCACACACTTTGAGAAGTGCCTTAAAACTCACCATTACTGCCATATTACCGATTCCTGCACATTTCTTCGGATCCAAGTGCAGTTCTTTCAACAAAATACTATTTTTTCCAATGCTTCTCCTGCCAGGCCTTGTTCTTTCCCTCTTTCTTGATTTTCACTAATTATTTTTAGGTTCTCATAAGCGTCAATGAATTTGACAAAGTCTTCACGGAAGTTGTTATTGTGTATGTATCCCAAATTTAGAGAAAGCTGTTCCACGTGGGATACGTCAGTCGTTTCGTCAAATATTATTTGTTCAATTATTTTTTCACCACAACATGTTATTAATTGATTTTGACTGCTGCTACTAATGCATGTTGCTCAGGAAGATGCTGTGGATAGATGTTATTTAAGAGTCTTATCTCCTGATGCGATTTTAAACTGTGGTGCCAAGGCAAAACCCGATATGTCAAAAAACGTGATTTTGCAGCAGATGAGTTTAAAAGTTCGCGGTGTTGTTGTAATAGTGGACATATCGGAAACAATTTTATTATCTACTGGTTACATGGATGGTTACAGCCATGTAGGGTTTTGTCATCACATTCTTCATCGCTCAATGTACATATTGGCATTAAAAACGAAAAATCGATAATTTTTGACATATCGGGTTTTGCCTTAGTACCACAGCAATTCCCCTCATGTCTAGGTCCAGCATCTTCGTCCAGAGGCATAAGGCCATCATCACGATGGTCTCTTAGAGGAATATTTTGTCGACCGAAGAATACTATAGATGAGAGTCTATCTGGTTAATGACTGACTTTTGAGGGTTGCGATAACTTTTTAGAAAATCCAGCTCAACCTGAACGCACTCCTTGTGGTATGATGTTTTTTCATGGGTTTATATGACTCCGTCTTTGCTCATGAGTTTGGCGAAAGATGTTAAAAGGTTTCGTGACAAGGCTTTGCGCTGTCATCCCGTTATTGTGACCATATTTTTCATTAGAGAAATGAATCGCAATATTTGTAAAACAATTCCTTTTGACTGTGCGAAAATACCAACCAACTCCTTTGTTTTAAGTGCTAGTGACCCAAGTAACGCTTCACTTCTTTTTTATTCTTTGTGTGTATAGAATATGGAAATTTATACGATTTTGATGGCTGTCAAGATCGTTCTAACAAATGGCACTCTGTAAAATTATCAACATTTTGATTTATAAAAAACCCAAAAGTCATTCTTGAAGCTTCTCCGTTACTTCTTTTTTTCAATTCTAGTCCAGAAAACGTATTTATCCCCTGTTTTGTACATATATATGTGTTTGAAATTAAAAACATTTGAACTGCAAATATTTAAATTTATTATATTCTAAATTCTCGGAGGGGGCCATGGCCCCCTCCCTGGATCCGCTCTTGCACACCGTATGGTACGTTTAAGGTTCGCACGAGAACATGCCGATTGGGATATTAACGACTGGGCTAATATTATTTTTACCGATGAGTCAACATTTGCACTTTGTGGATCCGACAGACGTATAGTGGAGTCACTGAAGGTGGATATGAGCTGTTACCTCCGATTTCGTTGAACCTCCATCGATTTGCATGAAAATTGGTGAGTGGTCCGAGGATATCTCAAGGAACAAAGGTGACATGGTGCCAACTTGCGTTTTTACGCTGGGGGTGGATGCCACCCCTTCTCGGGGGTGAAAATTATTTTATTAAAATTAACCCCATAATTCGATAGAGGGACAAATTTCACGCAAAATTTGTTATATAAAGTTATTAAAATAAATCAAAACTTTTTGAGTTATTAAAGATCAAAGATTTTAATTTTTCTTCAGAAAAATGCATGTTTTTAACCAAGTTTTCTTCAATAACTCAAAAAGTAAAGTTATTATTATCAAAATTAAAGCTAATAAAAAACGAAATAAATCTCTTACTAGAAAAACCTTTAATGTTAACTAAAAGTGAGTTATAGGTAATTGAATGTATATTTTTTTCGGCGAGTAAAAAACTCAAGTATTCAAGCTGAAATAACGGGAAATTGATGCATTTTGTAACATAAACTTATCCAACATTTGTCAAAGTACTTAAAAATATCTATCAAATGAGCCCCCGAACATGTTGATAGCGTTAAAATTTTTGCTCCAAATTTTTTTCAAAATTTATCTTTTAAAAATTTTTCCAAAAAATGTTATTGTTTTTTTCAATAACTCCGTTCGTGTTTACGATATGAGGTTCATCTAAAAACTGTTTGAAAGTTAATTCCAAGTGATATTTAAGCACGTTAAACCTAATCTTTTAAACCCCTTACTTTTTAAAAATAAAAGGTTAAATTACCCCGGTTGCATGGTTCCCACAGCAAAATTTAAGATTTAAACGTTTCTATCTCGGTTATTTTTTACCCTATAGAAATAGTAAAACAGGTAAAATATTTGGCACAGAAAAAACTAAAATTTGGTTATATATAATTTTTTACGTAAATTGAGTATTTTTGGAGTTGTTATCAAAAGAATATGAGAATTACAATAATTTTAAAAATTATGATTTTTTAAATTATATCTCTTTTTCAAAAATATGCACTCTAAACCGGTCAAAATTATCAAAAACATTAATTATGCTAATATAAAGAAGTTCTTGTAAGTATTACTATAAATTTTAATTTTTGTGGAAATGGCGTATGTTTACTTTTTCACTTTTTCCTAAAAAATTCGAAACTGTTCTTTTATTTACATTATAACTTGCTTAATTTTGACGCTATTACCTTGTTCTGAAGCTCATTTGATAGGTATTCCGAAGTACTTTGATAAATGTTTAGCAGGAATATTTTATACATTGCATCGTTTTCCCGTTATTTAAGCTTGAATACTTAGATTTGAGTACTCGTCGAAATAAATACACATCCAATTGCCAATAACTCACTTTGAACTAACATTAGTTTAGTTCTTTGTGTGAGGAATGTATTAAATTTTTTATTATCTTCAATTTCAGTAATAATAACTTTTTTGTAAAAGGCTACAGTGTTTGATTTATACGCGAAAAACCGATTTAAAACATGCATTTTTTTACGAAAAAAATAAAATCTTTGGTCTTTAATAACTAAAAAAGTGTTGATTTATTTTAATAACTTTATATAACAAATTTTGCTTATAATTTGTCGCTCTATCGACTTATGGTATTATTTTTAATAAAATAATTTTCACCCCCGAGAGGGGGTGGCATCCACCCCCAGGGTAAAAGCGCAAGTTGGCATCATGTCACCTTTGTTCCTTGAGGTATCCTCTAATTACTCACCAATTTTCATGAAAATCGATGGAGGTTCAGCGAAATCGGAGGTGAAAACCTTCAGTGACTGCACTAGTATTCGAGTTTACAGACGCGCCAGTGAGCGATTTACTCAGTGTAAGAGCAGCCAAAAATTTTGGAGGTGGCTTGATTATGATATGGGGAGGCATCTTCTTTGCAAGGCACACAGAATTAACAGTGTTGCGCAGAGGGTCCCTGACATATGATCGGTATATAAGAGAGGTTTTTGAAGAAAATGTCGTGCCTTTTGTTCCAATTATTGAAGATACAGTACAACCTGCCATATCCGGACCTGTCATATCCGGACCTCCCCATATCCGGACGGTTCTGCATCGTCCGGATCTACCGAAATCTACCGAGAAAGGGAGTCCTGCTGTTGGACAACGCACTAAAAGAAGAACTTAAAAATGGCGAAATAATGTATTATATATAGAATCTATAAAACGTGTCTATCGACGAAAGTTATTGACAGCTTTGGCGTTGATTACTGGAATGTATGAAGGAGAAGACGTTTCAGAGACTATAAAAGAAGTAGTGGTCTTGATATCCGGATTTTGTCATATCCGGATCGGTCTGTCGCCACATTGATCCGGATATGGCAGGTTTGACTGTAATTGCATTCTTATGCAAGACAACGTTCACCAGCACGCTGCTAGAATAACAATCCAATATCTTTAAGAGGTTGGTATTCAAGTTCTCGATTAGCCAGCAGTCAGCCCAGACCTAAACACAATTGAACAATGTCGGGACTACCTAGAAAGACGCATAAGAGCTCGTATCGTCTCTCCATATAACCTTGATGAACTGAAAAATGCTTTAGCGGACAAATGGGAAAATTTGGATTTGGAGTAGGTCTGATAAGAAACCTTCCACAGAGAATGGGTGACGTTATTAGAGCCAGAAGTGGTAATACCAGACACTAAAATGTTCAATTTGCCCTTGAAATTTCTTATTCCATAGATTTGTATTTTTCATTTTTGTTGAATAATTTTTAATTTTTTTTGCGCTGTTTGTCTTTGATTTTTCATTTTACTGGAACAAATCACTGTTGAGTATTCCTACGGTTCATTCCTTGGCATTTCGAAAGAAATTTAGAAGATACTAATTATACAGGATTTACATTAGCATCAAAACAAAAGAGATTAATCTATATCGATTTAATTTTTAAAGGTATTACACAAACATTATTGTTTATAGTAAAATAAATAGATGACATTGATTTTGCAATGTACACCACTCGTTTTGAAAAACAACGTAGTCAGCAATTTGGTATTATTAGTATTTCATGGCCACATTTAAGTATGAAACCATAACAAAACAATTACGATTTATTTATAGATACAGAGAAAATAAACGGGAGATCATTAGAATAGAATAGAGAATAGAAATATGCCTTATTGTCACTGAAAATTTTTACAATTTTATGGACAAAGCTTACATACAGTCAAAAGAAAAACATAATATAAATAACAAATAACAACTACAATTTACTAAGATTAGATAAATCGTCAATAATGTACAGTATAAGATATAAAGGCCAAGACAAAAAAAAATTTATTGCAAAATATATATAAATTGCAAATTGAACATACAACAAATAAAATAAAATATGTACAACATAAGGAACTGACAAGTTTATGCTACTGCGCATGGAACCCAATTTTCTTAGTTATTCATTAAGAAATTCTTCTATTGAATAATATGGTCTTTTGGATAGATAGGCTTTTGTCATTTTTCGGAACTTAGGGAAAGATGTTGCAGATTTAAGTTGTAACGGAAGATGATTGTACAGTTTCTTTGCGGAATATAATATAGATTTCTTTACTAACTCAGTGGATGGAATCGGTAAATAAATATCAAAGATTGAATTTCTGGTGGAGTAAAGATGATTGGGCCTTGATGGAAAGACATGAAGGTGTTTACGAATTAAACAAACCGTTTCTAGAATATATAAAGATGGAAGTGTTAAAATTTCGTGATCTCTGAAGTAACTTCTGCAATGTGTAGATCTTCTGAGGCCAAACAAATATCTTATTGCTCTTTTTTGCAATCTAAAAATGACATCAAATTGAGCAGCTGTACTAGAACCCCAAAAAGGAAGACCATATCGAAGATGAGACTCGAACAACGAAAAATATGTTATTTTAGAAGATGCTAAATTGAGTTCCCTTGAGACAGATCGTATTGCATAGCAAGCTGAGGCGAGTTTCTTACTTAACGAATCGATATGAAGTGACCATTTGAGGTTGCTGTCTAAAAAAAATACCAAGAAATTTTACAGAATCAACGGTACTGATCTGGCTGTTATGAAGTGGCAAAGGTTGAAGAGCTCCTTTATAGGATAATGCTACTGTTTTATTTACGTTAAAAGAGAGTAAATTAGAGTCAGACCAGGTCTTTATCGTCAGTAGATCCGAAGTTATAGTTTCATGAAGAGATGCAATAGTTGAGTTGCTCCAAGTGATACTGGTATCATCAGCAAAAAGAAAAATTTTCCCATTGATTTTTAAATTAGTGATGTCATTTATAAAGATAAGGAACAGTATAGGACCCAATACTAAACCTTGTGGTACTCCACATACGATGTTTTTGAGACGAGAGCCAGTATCATTTGCTCTAACTAGTTGTTTCCGATTATTCAAGTAGGATTGGAACCAATTCAAAGAAATACCTCGAATTCCATAGAAATTTAGTTTTGTAATCAAGATGTCGTGATTTACACAATCAAAAGCTTTGGCATAGTCGCAGAAAACAGTGGCAGTATAAAGATTATTGTTTAGTGCTTGGTAAACCTCATGTAGTACAGAAAACATGGCATCAGTGGTACATTTATTTGTTAAAAAGCCGAACTGATTTTGTGATAAAATGTTGTTATCAACGATAAAGGACATAAGTCGAGTTTTAATGAGTCTCTCAATAATTTTGGAGAGTACCGGTAGTAAGGCAATAGGTCTATAGTTGCAGGCATCAGATTTTTCGCCACCCTTATGAAGAGGAATAATAATGGCTGTCTTTAGGCACTCTGGAAATTTACCGTTTTCGAAGGAATCATTAATTAGTGAGAGGAGGATTTCCAACACATTTTCTGTGAGATTAGAGAAAAATTTTATAGATAGTCCATCAGTACTACAGGATGATTTGCTTTTGATACAATTGATTGTTTGGATAAGTTCAGAGTTATCGACTGGTCGTAAAAATAATGAATTCGAGACCTGTCTTGAATTAAGAAGATAGGAAATGGGATCTTGTTGCGGCAAAATTGTTGATGTTATATTTTTACTCACATTAACGAAGTAGTCGTTTAGACTTTCAGGATTTGGAAGGGAAAATTATTGAGCTGTGTGAGTTTTATTTCGAAGATCGTTTATTATAGACCAAGTCTCTTTTGCAACACTTTTAGAGCTTCCCAAACGATTTTGATAATAGGCTTTTTTAGCTGACCTGACAAGTTTTAGATATGTTGTCCTGTACTTCATGATATATTCAGTGACAGCAACATTGGTAGTAAATTTCTTGATGTATAGTAGTGAACGCATATTCTTAGCTGATATGCGAATACCTTTCGTAACCCAAGGTTTCCGATGTTTTGGCCTAATAGGAATTAAAGGAAATGCCTTATTGAAGATGTGGAGAAGCTTATCTAGAAAAACATGGAAATTATAGTCCACGTCTATAGAAGGAAATTGCCACTCAGAAGTTAAGCATAAATTTTGGAATTTACGAAAATTCTGGGCGGAAAAAATCCTACCTAAACGTCGGGTTTTTGAGGAGGGTTTGCTGAAGATGTTAAACTTCGTATACACTGCTTCATGATCAGATAGTCCCGCATTAATAACTGTAGAGCAGACATCAAGGGGTGAGAAATCTGAGACAATATAATCGATTATGGTAGATGTAGTTTTTATAATCCTTGTAGGAGAATCAACGTGCATTGAGAGACCATACGATTCAAATATGTTTGCCAGGGACACTTGGGTAGCACTAGCAGCAGCATAATTCATTATTCATCATTCATTATTTAACCATCAATATAGTTAGAATATAGACTTTCGTCCACCAACTCGTTACTGGTATATCTAGTGTTGGCAAATAAATATATGTCTGGTAAATAGTGTTCTACTTAATCAACCCCATCATAGGGGGTAACTACGCCAACCACCATATAAAACTTCTAGACTTTTAATACATTTATGCGATATTTTTGTGATTAGTGTAGGTATATCCTAAACCACCCAAAATAAAATTTCAATCTTACCTTCCTAATCTGCAGTAAACAATCTGTAGATACTCCCTTTACAACGAAAGGTATAGACAATAGTCTTGCCACGAAGCTCAACACCTTTGGACTGGCATTCGGATTTCGTAATGGCGACACCAAAACGTTAGTCTGCGTAGATTGGGTAAGCGAGATCATTTCACCGTTGATCACCTCCTGTATCGTTCGCGTTAAAAAAACTATCCATTCTTCGGTTTCGATCGGTTGGTTGTCTTCAATGAAACTGAACGTTTTCAGTGGGCCTAAAAAGACAAAAAGATACTAACTTTACCAATTGTCTGTTTCTAGAAAGTAATTTATCTAGAATACTTTATAACGTGTTAAAAAGCTTCCAGGTTAGATATAGGGCCTTGTAAAACATACAAGAATAAAAAAACCGCTAAACGCCTTAAAAATGAGTGGCGCATACAATATTCCGGCTACAAAAGATCTGATATGAATATTACGTGGCGCGAAAATGTATTTTCATTTTGATGTGAAACAAAATTCTAGTTTTATTTTAAAATATTTTTCCATAATATTTGCTAAATTTGAAGTAAACGCGCCACAAAAGAGTAACTTTGATACAGTTTGAATTTTGAAACTCTCCCCTTGAATATACCCCCAAAAAATATGCCGTTTTGTACCTACCAAGTCCTCTAGCTGGCTTATGGGTGGTCAAAAGTCACAAACTACACCGGTTCTGAATCGGCCCAGACCCCCTCTTCAAACACAGAAAAAAAAATTCAAATCGGTTTAACTTTTAAACACACATACATACATACATACATACATACATAGGTACATACATATCCACAAACATTTTCCCTTTTTTAAATAAAAATTGAGTCATACTTCTGAGCTCGATAACTTTTTAATGGTATAATCGATTTTCAAAATTAGACATGCGTTGGAAAGGTAATCATCAGTACTATTAGAAGCCGCAAAGGTCGGACTTAAATGTTTGAAGTTTTTGGGAGTTTTGGAGACGAGAACGAAAAACAGACCCTAAATAGAAAGGGCCGTAAAATCCACACCCTTGGACCAAAATGGATGGTTGACATATGAATGGGTGAGTCTTTTCCTGAACTTTAAGATGGGACTTGGCCCATCTTTCAAATCAGTCAGATTTAGAAAATCGAAAATTTCGTGTATATATAGTGTCGCGTGTAGGGGGGTGTTGGTGTGCGCCACTGGCGAGAACTGCCGTTCTCTGGTAATAGAAACATTAAAAGAATGTATGGGCTGGCATTAGATGGAGCCTCTTTAATCAGCTTGAAGATCTTGGATTTGCTAACGACCGACGTCTGCCTGTTAACAGAACACAGAACTCACATGCAAACAAAAATTGATAAACCAACACATTACTCCGACACGACTGGTCTCCAGATAAATGCAGAGAACAAAAAAATGTTAAAAAACGATAATCCGCAAATTAACGAAATAAAAATAAAAGGTAAAGAAATTGAAGAAGTATGTAGAGAAAGTCACTTATTCGGGATCAATCATGGAAAGAAAAGGAGGATGCACGAAAGACATACAAGCAAGAATAAAGAAGGCCCAATTCGCCTTCAATGCGTTAAGGGGATGGGTACGTAGTTTCTGCTCCAATGCTATTCAAATGGGATTAATTTTTTTCGAATCCTGAAAAAACTAATAAGTATTTTAAATGAAAGATTACGTTATTAGCGAGGGCCGAAAGTCCCTGAGAACTTGTGAGATTTTAATTTCAAATATCTCATTCAAAAGAAACTTTTTATTCATTCTAAGGGACTTTCGGCCCTCGGTAATAAAGTAATCTTTCATTCTGCGTTTAATTTTTTCAAAAATACTTATTAGTTTTCGCAGGATTCGAAGAAAAATGACTACCACATTTAAAATACATTGAAAATTTTGACAGGCGTCAAAATGTTCCTTTCCTCTTAAATAAAATCTGGCAAACAAGCGAAATATCAAAGCAACAAAAATCAATGTATTCAATACCTGAATCAAAACCTTATTACTCTACGGAGCAGAAACTTGGAAGCACGGCGAAAGCACAAAAAAGAGGCTACATATTTTTATAAATAGGTCCTTAAGAATGATCCTACAAATTTACTGACCTAATAAAATAATGAATGTACAACTATGGAAAGGATCAAAACAAACCAGTATAATAACAATTAAGCAGAAGAATTGGAAATAAATTGGCCACATGTTACGGAAAGATCCTAATAATCTACCAGATAATACCTAGAACAAAACAGTAAACAGAGAATCGGCTTACGATAGAAGGAAGTGAAAAACAAAGCCAGAAACAGAGGAGAATGGAAGGAACTTGTACAAAGATGAACCAGAGAATACACAGAACGAAGATGCGGTGAGCTGGCCATCAGCCGTCTTACACAACCGGCCAAGAAACGCAGATGCGCCCAATACTCCACTAGGAGTGATCGCTTAAGAGAGACAGATTATTGTAGGTTATTAGAATAAAAGTCCACAAAAATCTTACTTTTCTCTTGACTTCTCTGGCTTTCTCCGTCAGCATTTTTCGACTTACTGGTATTCAGATTTATATTTTGAAAGCTGCTTTCCAATGAACTGTCTTTCACATTGATATTACTTGTACGACTTTTAGTTGAGTCTTCTAATACATTGTTGTTTTGCGAGTCCTGGTTCGAAGACTTTTTCAAAGCATCTGCTGAATTTTCTTGAGAATTTTTGCTGGTTTTTGATGTTACTGGTTTACTAGCTGAGCTGTGTTCGTTACTTTTCGCTGGAATTCTATAAAAAACGATGCATTATATATAATAAACAGTGACAACTTTTTATTGGAGCAAGAGTTATGTAGTAAAGTAGAAACTTGGAGAATAATTTGATAATTATGAGGACATACCTGGTAGCTTTATTTTTCATACTCTCCCTGCGTTGTTGTTCTTTGGCATGCAAAACACTTGGAGAGAGAGGTACTGTTAGAGATTCAGGTGACGTATTTTCAGTTATGTTGATGTGATCCTTTACAAAAGGATGATCTAAAATTTCGTCCCATTTCAGTCTTTTCGTAGGATTCTTTTGCAGCAATCCCTATGTTACATATAAGTACATTTAAATTAATATAGGCAGTAATATAAAGATAAGGAAATAAATAACGGACATATATTTACCTTTAGGAAAGAGATGCAGCTGTCTGACAAAAATGTTGGCCATTGAATTTGTTCATGCCTAATAAGCCTTATCAGATGTAGAATTGACGGAGTGCAAAATGGTGGGGAGCCCATCAGAAGTTCATAAATAATGCATCCCAATGACCACAGATCTGCTGTATAATCGTATGGTTGTTCATCTATCAGTTCAGGGGCCATATATAATGGTGTACCTAAAAAATTGTACTGTATAGGCACAAAGGCAGATCTCACCATAAAAAGAGTAGAAACAAATTCATTTTTCTACAACCACTATTCAAAATGCACTTTTCTGCATAGTTTTATGTTACAAACTTGATATTTTTTCTACAACCACTATTCAAAGTGCACTTTTCTGCACGGTTTTATGTTAGCAAACTTGATATTTTCTCACAGTATAAGATATTTGACATTAGTGTGCAGAAAAGTGACGTTTCTGTGCCGCAAAGTGACGTTTCTGTGCCGCAAAGTTCTTTTCTGCACAGTTGACTACCTCATTCTGAGTAACGTTATATTCTGTTTACATCCGTGGACTACCGCATTCTGAGTAACGTTATATTCTGTTTACATCCGTGGTTAAACTTTAGACAAATATATAACCTATAAGACAATTATTATATTTAACTATAGTATAGAAACTAAATTATGGATGTTACAACTGTTTTATTTTACAATTTTATTCTTATTAAACATTTTATAATTATCAAATAACCAATAAGGATTTAGCAACCTGTGCAAGAGACGTCGAATGAAGTAGGTTTTGTGTAAATCCATGACTGCATAAATATAATGTCACTAATGTGATGAGAGGGCAAAAATACTCATTATTACAACTTATTATGCAAGGCAAAATCCGAGGAAAGCGAAATGTGGGAAGACGAAGAACATCCTGGCTTAAGAACTTACGGGAATGGTTCGAATGCAGTAGTGCAGAGATAATTAGAGCGGCAGTCAACAGGGTCCGCATTGCCATGATGATTTCTAACCTTCGATAGAAGATGGAACTTAAAGAAGAAGAAGATAGCATAGAAACTAAATTATGGATGTTACAACTGTTTTATTTTACAATTTTATTCTTATTAAACATTTTATAATTATCAAATAACCAAGGGATTTAGCAACCTGTGCAAGAGACGTCGAATGAAGTAGGTTTTGTGTAAATCCGTGACTGCATAAATATAATGTCACTAATGTGTAATAATTGTTTAAATTTAAACAAATTAAGGCAGTGCATTAATTTTTTAACTGATTTCTGTGTAATTTATTTAGGTATAAGGAATTTAAATTGATTAGTAGGTATTAATTAAATACAGTTTAAAATTTATCACATAGGTACCTATTATAATTAATCGTCGTTTGGAAATTGTGATTTTTATTTTTAGGAAAAACTGTGCTTGTAGAAAAAGTATAGTGTGAAACACGTGCAGAAAGATAATTTCTCACTCGTTTGAATTGCGGCACTCGCTTGCGCTCGTACCGCAACTTTTCAAACTCGTGAGAAATTAGTATCTTTCTGCACTTGTTGCACAATATACTATTCTTACATTGTAAGATATTTGACGTGCAGAAAACTGACGTTTCTGTGCCGGAAAGTTCTTTTCTGCACAGTTGACTACCTCATTCTGAGTAATGTCATATTCTGTTTACATCCGTGGTTAAAGTTTAGACAAATATATAACCTATAAGGCAATGATTATACTTAACTATAGAATAGAAATTAAATTATGGACGTTACAACTGTTTTATTTTACAATTTTATTCTTAATAAACATTTTATAATTATCAATTAACCAATAAGGATTTAGCAACCTCAACAAGATACGTTGAATGAAGTAGGTTTGGTGGAACTCCGTGACTGCATAAAAATATAACGTCAAATGTGACATTATTTTGTAATAATTATTTAATAGTTATTTATGATATAAGTGTTAAAGTACAATTTTAAGGCACGCATGTGAAAGTTTGCAATTCTGCAATTCACATGAGTGCCTTAAAAATGTACTTTTTACCACGTATATCATACAATATTTTTTCTACAAACGTTTTATATATCAACAATTATAATTTATTCATTCTCAATTACAGGACAATATCTACAATAGCTATTTGTATAACAAGGGAGGAAAGTGCTACTTTTCCTCCCGAGAATGAAGTTTACTGCCCGACGCGTAGCGGAGGGCAGTAATCATTCACGGGAGAAGAAGGCACTTTACTCCCATGTTATACATATGGTTTTTCACCTTCCTCAAATTAATAACAAGTTATTTTTCATTTTTACTTAATTTATTTATGTAACTAACCAACAAAATTTATTAAAATTAAAACTAACAAGTAGGTACAATATAACTGTCAACTGTCAAATATAAGTCAAATTATTAATGTAAACATTGTTAAATCAAAATAACAATTTACTGTTTTTTACCATTCTGCAAAATACAGGGTGTTTTATAAATAAACGTTAAAATGTAGATACTTACGTAATAGAAAATAGATATTGTACGGGGCGTCAATAAGTTATATTTTATGAATGAAATACCATGACGTCACTTTTACTTTTCCTCCCTAGGGAGGAAAAGTACAACTTTGCTCCCTACAATCAGGTCCGTAAAAGTATACTTTCGGTAGAGGTAGGTGGAAAAAACTTTTACTTGAACTTGACTGACATTCCATTTTTATATTTTTCTTGACATTACATCAAAACTGCCTATACTGTCAATACGTAAATCATAACACCCATAGAATAACATCTTACTTTTATTGTTGTATATTCTAACAAATTTTAATAGTTTTTTTCTACAAACGTGTTAAAAATGCAATAATACAGTTTAAATTAAATTTTAAAAAACCTTTTAAATCACCTTTTTCAGATTGCACAAGTTGTACTATTAATATTATCTAATGTTAATAAATGAAATATAAATATTTTGACGTTTCACAATTTGACAATTCACTTTTAACTGCAGTGCCTTAAATATTTTAAAGCACCATGGTTTATTTTTTAACCAAGAGGAGTAAACTAAAAAGACAGATTCACACCCAAGAAAGTCACTAGAAAAGTCACCAAATACATCTTCTTTTTTGGTTGATCATGTCGACCCTCAACGGTAATTCATAAATATTATATTATATTAATAAGACGCTAAAGAGTTCTAAAAACAACTGCTTTTTATATAAAAGCAGACTAAAAATCTAAAAATTAATCGAATAACGCAGAAAACACAAAAAATCGCCGATATAACTTAACAAGAATAAAAAACCGCTAAACGCCGTAAAAATGAGGGGCGCATAAAATATTCCAGCTACAAAATATCTGATATGAATGTTACGTGGCGCGAAAATGGATTTTCATTTGATGCAAAACAAAATTTTAGTTTTATTTTAAAATATTTTTCCATAATATTTGCTAAATTTGAAGTAAACGCGCCACAAAAGAGTAACTTTGATACAGTTTGAATTTTGAAACTCTTTTGTGGCGCGTTTACTTCAAATTTAGCAAATATTATGGAAAAATATTTTAAACTAAAACTAAAATTTTGTTTTGCATCAAATGAAAATCCATTTTCGCGCCACGTAACATTCATATCAGATATTTTGTAGCTGGAATATTTTATGCGCCACTCATTTTTACGGCGTTTAGCGGTTTTTTATTCTTGTATCATGAGTTTTTCAAAGGTATTTACAAATTAAATGTATGAAGTTGAATGCAATGTTCCTCTATTACACGTCAAGCTTTATAAATTGTCACCTTTGTTGCATTATCTGCCAAATGATCTAGTGTCCATCGAATGTATACTAGATTTTTTTCTATTCGAAATAGATTGAAAAAAAAAATATATTGAGATGGCCGGTAAATGAAGTCGGATTGCCCGTTGCCAGATCAAATTTAGCGTCGTAACCACTACAACTACATAAACCATTTGGGGAATAATCGTTAATTGGATTATACTTTTGTATCTTAATAACTTCTAAACGGCTTAACCGATTTTGATCAGTAAACATGAGTTTGAAACGTATTAACCAGTAGTATCTGATGGATCTAAGGTCAAGTATGATAACTGAAGCTATTACAGGAATTATTGAGCTTTCGAAACCGTTGTTCCCACAGGAAATAGATTTTATCATATTTATGAAGCCTATAACCTAAAAATTCGAATTTTCCCGGATATGAGGTATACATCGTTAGATTCGTCTTGAGTCCTTCTACAAACGCTAAGTTATTGGAGCAATTCGTACGTTGAAATGTTAAGTAATTGTCGAAAAACCAAAATTTTCAAAGTTTAGTTTTTCAGTTTTTCGGCTATACTGAGCCGTGTATATGTCTGATCCTGACGGCTTAGACACCATTTGAAAGCTTAAGTCAACACTATTGATTTGATGTATTTGCAGTTCTCCTGCCTCTTCGTGATCCGAATATATATACCCCCAAAAATATGCCGTTTTGTACTTACCAAGTCCTATAGCTGGCTTATGGGTCGTCAAAAGTAACAAACTACACCGGTTCTAAATCGGCCCTGACCCCCTCTTTAAACAGAGAAAAATATCAAATCGGTTTAACTTTCAAACACACATACATACATATCCACAAACATTTTCCCGTTTTTAAATAAAAATTGAGTCACATTTCTAAGCTCTATAACTTTTGAATGGTATAACCGATTTTCAAAATTAGACATGCGTTGGAAAGGCAATGATCAGTTCTATTAGAAGCCGCAAAGGTTGGACAAATTTTTAAACTTTTTGGGAGTTTTGGTGACGAAAACGAAAAAGAGTCCCTAAATAGGAAGGGCCGTAAAATCTACACCCTTGGACCAAAATCGATGGTTGACATATAAATGGGTGAGTCTTTTCTGAACTTTAAGATGGGAGTTGGCCTAATTTTCAATTCAGTCAGATTTAGAAAATCGAAAATTTTGTGTATATATAGTGTCACGTGTAGGGTGGTGTGGGTGTGCGCCACTGGCGAGAACTGCCGTTCTCTGGTAATGTTCAAAATTAGACATGCGTTGGAAAGGTAATGATCAGTACTGTTAGAAGCCGCAAAAGTCGGACTTAAAGTTTCAAAGTTTTTGGGAGTTTTGGGGACCAGAACGAAAAACAGACCCTAAATAGGAAGGGCCGTAAAATCGACACCCTTGGACCAAAATGGATGGTTGACATATGAATGGGTAAGTCTTTTTTTAAACTTGAAGATGGGAGGTGGCAAAATTTTCAATTCAGTCAGATTTAGAAAATTGAAAATTTCGTATATATAAGTGTCGCGTGTAGGGGGGTGTATTTCTGCGCCACTGGCGAGAACTACCGTTACCTGGTAATCTTTCCGATATAAAACTAACAGCTTCGATAACTAATAAATCGAAAACTATTAATTTTATCAAAAAAATGTATAATGAACATTTTTTGCTTATAATTAATATTTTTACCAGCATTTGTGGTCAAAATATAAAAAAAAAATTCCACCCTCGAGATGAGATGGCAACCACCCCATGGTAAAAGCGTCTTTCGGCATCATATAGATTTTGATCCTTGGACTATCCACTACTTATTGTCAAATTTTTAAGCAAATCGATCCATTCTGTAAAAATTGCGAAGTGAAAAATTTCAGTTCCTGGACTAATTCTACATTTGGAGTTCTATAACTTCTGAACGGCTTATCTGATGTTGATCACTAAACATGAATTTGAAACGTATTGACAAGTAGTATCTGATGCATCCAAGATCGAGTATGATAACTGAACGTATTACAGGAATTATTGAGCTTGAAAAACCGTTTTTCCCATAAGAAATAGATTTGATCATACTTATGAAGCCTATAACTTAAAAATTCGAATTTTCCCAGATATAAGGTATACACTGTTAGACGCGTCCTGAGTCCTTCTACAAACGCTCAGTTATTGGCGAAATTCGTAGGTTGAAATTTTGAGTAATTGTCGAAAAACCAAAATTTTCAAAGTTTAATTTTTCAGTTTTTTGGCTATGGTGAGCACTGCGTATGTCTCAGCTTGATCGCTTGAACGCCATTTGAAAGCTTAACTCAACCCTATTGATTTGGTGTATTTGCGGTTTTCCTGTCTTTCCTTAAACCTAAGATATATACGCCCAAAAAATATGCTATTTTGTATTTACCTAGTCCTCTAGCTAACTTACGGGTAGCCAGAAGTCAAAAATTGGACCGGTTCTGAATCGGCCCTCACACCCTCTTGAAACACAGAAAAAAAAATTCAGATCGGTTTAACTTTTCCACACACATACATACATACATACATACATATCCACAAACATTTTCCATTTTTTAAATAAAAATTGAGTCATATGTCTGAGCTCGATAACTTTTGAATGGTATAACCGATTTTCAAAATTAAACATGCGTTGGAAAGGTAATGATCTATGCTATCAGAAGCCGCAAAGGTCGGGCTTAAATTTTTGAAATTTTTGGGAGTTTTGGGGACGAGAACGAAAAACAGGCTTTAAATGGGAAGGGCCGTAAAATCCACACCCTTGGACCAAAATGGAGAAGTAACATATGGATGGACGAGTATTTTCCTAAACTTTAATATGGGATTTGGCCCAATTTTAAATTCAGTCAGGTTTAGAAACTCGAAAATTTCGTGTATATATAGTGTCGCTTGTAGGGGTGTTGTGCGCCACTGGTGAGAACTGCCGTTCTCTGTGGATTAACCTATGAAATGCCAAAAGTGTCAAAATTTGATAAATGGCATTAGTGTCAAAATTTTATAACAGTGGAGTAAATTTGCCTGCAGTTGGACCAATTACAAACAAGCATTAGCACGCGGTAAATTTGAGTCACTCCTCCTGGTTTAAAAACAAACCATAGTGCTTTAAAGTAGCATTTTTAACGCTCCTATGAAGTGCTAAAAATTGCATTTTTAACACGGTTGTAGAAAAAATAGTTTAAATTCAAATAAATTAAGGCAGTGCATTAATATTTTAACTGATTTATGTGTAATTTGTTTAGGTATAATGAATTTAAATTGTTTAGTATTAATTAAATACAGTTTAAAGTTTATAATTTATTATTACAATAAATCTTCGTTTGGAAATTGTGATTTTTATTTTTAGCAAAAACTGTGGTTTACCTAGGAAACAGTAGTATAATAAATCTTCGTACAGAAAAAGTATAGTGTGTAACACGTGCAGAAAGGTAATTTCTCACTCGTTTGAATTGCGGCACTCGCTTGTGCTCGTACCGTAACTTTTCAAACTCGTGAGAAATTAGTACCTTTCTGCACTTGTTGAAGCTAATTATTTATATAAAAATTTACTGAATTACCTTTAATAGATGTTAAAACATGTGTCCCAGTACTCATATTTCTTGCAAATCCAAAATCACATAGTTTAGCAGTGTTGTTCATATCAAGAAGAATATTTTGAGGTTTCAGGTCCCTAAAAACAAGATATATTCTATTAGAGCAATACTATACCCAACGCATGCTTGTGCTTTGTACAAGAGATTTGAAGTTGGAGCTAACAATTAAGTTGGCTAGCTGCCACGTTTTCTCTACTTTTTTTATGGAATGGAAGCTTGAACCTTAATGCTGCATCAATAAAAAAAACTGGAATCATTTGACTTGTGGGTGTATAGAAGAATTCTGAAAATGTTGTGACCAGAACACAAGATTTCGGAGAAGACATCTGGGAAGATATAGTATTAAAGTGCAGACTGATATGGCTATGATACATAGAGAGAAGGAAAAACGACCTAAATAGACAACTTACGAAGCCATAAAATGAGAGACCAAGATGAAGACTCAGAGAGAGATGGGAGAACCTGGTCATGAGTAGCAGAAAATTGTAACGAAAACCAAGTCATACAACAAACTTTGACAACACACGAGAGGAATGTGGAGTGATTCACTGCAATCAGAAAGTTCTAAGTAAGAGCGGCAAACATTCCACCCGGAATGAAAAGCCTTGATGATGATGATGATGTGGATAGAACATGTCACAAACAAAGAATCACTGTCACTGAGAAAGATGAATAAGAAATGGAAATCTTAAATACAACCATAACAAGAAAATTGGAATTTCTCAGCATATTACATGTTATGGAGAGACATACAACTTACTTTAACTAATTATACAGTTAGAGATTCAAGAAAAAGAAGCATAGGGAGACATAAAATATCATGGCTGGGCAACCAGAGAGAATGGTCCAGATGTACATCAAATGAACTTTTTAGAGCAGCCGTTTCTAAAGTCGGAAGATCTATGATGATTGCTGACATCCATTGCAGAGATGGTACTTGATGAAAAAGAAGATAACCAATGAATATAGACCCATATATCTGTGGCTTTGGTTTTAGTACGTTCTTTGCAAGGTAAAATATTGCAAAACCTCTAAATTTTAAAGAACCGCTTGGATTGACATGAAATTTGGCATACACATAGATAACAAGTCATAGAAAAAAAGTGATATTGTGTCAATGTGTGCTTTTGCCCTGGAGGTGAGTTTGGTGAAAAAATACACGTCCAAAATAAGTCTGGAATTCGATAAACTGACTAGTTCTAAGCAACTTTTGTTCTGTAGAGTTTTTTACCAAGTCAACACTTTTCGAGCTAGTTGCGAGTGAATATTTTCATTTTTCAACAAAATAACCATGTTTTTAGACGGTTTTTCGCAAATAACTCAAAAAGTCAGTATTTTGTGATAAACTGAAAAAAATGGTGTATGTATTAGATATTTAGACCTAGTAGAAGCAGAGTTATAGCTAATCAAGCTCAGAGTTATAGCTTTAATTTAACTGTATTTAATATCTCATTTTTCTTTATTTCATTTCGGTTACAAAACGTGGTTTGTTTCATAATCTATTCAACCAAGGTTATTTTTAAAAATATTCTATATGTCCACATCTCAAATACTCTGCTCTAATTACGTATATCCTTGTTTTAGCGTTCAAGCCTCTGTTCCATATAAAATACAAAAAAAATACACATCTCAGTATTCATATTTCGAGCTACATACTGAGATCATAATTGCAAAATATCTTTCTCCTATTATTGAACGTTAAACATTAGATTTATTTCCAAATTTATTTCTTTCGTATATTATGTAATTTGATCTCCTGTGTATAATCGTTTTGGTTTTACGACCACCACCCAAAACCGTTCTGAAGGGCTTTTACCATATGCCCATGCCTGGCATTCTCTCATAACATCTTAGAGAAACACGATGTGCATTTTTTAAATTTTTTAAAATATTACGTGTAATGTATATAAAATAAGTTTGTTAACAGTGTAATGTTTAATTAAAAGTGCTTATTGAAAATGGCAAATAGCCGAAACGTCTAAGCAAAATCAAGTGTTTTATTTATAACAGACAGCAAACCCAGGAATTAAAAACCAACTATTTAATCAAATATAGGTTCATATTCGTCAAATTCTCAAAATATTTCATTCTCAAAATAGTTCATATAAGTCAAAAATATATTATCAGTAGTAATTGCACAAGAGCTCTAAAATTCTATATTCATTTTAGAGATCGAGTGCAATTTGTTGCGATTATTTCATGAATAAATTTGTTCAAAACCAAAATTTTATTGTAATTTATTTATGTAAGTACAAATTAGTACAATTAAACCCACAGTTGTTATAAATATGTATTTGACGGTTGAAAGTCATCACTTTTATAATTTTTAAAACATTTGTCATTAATCTCACTGAATGTATTTTTTCGTAGCAACGAAGGGCATCTGACGTAATATGCTTGACGACGGGCAATTATCAAAAAAGTTATCAGTTTAATTTAGATTTCTGTAGCTTTCTATTGGTCAGAATCTCCTATGAATGAAATAATCACTGTAATTAAGCGAAACCGCCTGCAGTGGACAGGACATGTAGCCGGACCCCTGAATGGAACATGATAAAAAAGATTCTAACAGCTCAACCCGTGGGAATGAGAAGACGGGGTAGACCAAAGTTGAGGTGGATGGACGGGGTAACACAAGATGCCAAGAAGATCGGAGTCGGCAACTGGAAAATGCAAACAAGGGACAGAACAGAATGGTGTAGAAAGCTTGAGAAGGTTGAGGCCCTCTAAGGGCTGTAGCACCAAGATGATGATGATGATGATTCGTCAAATTCTAAATAGAATATTTAATGTGAAATAACCAAAAAATGAAGCACTTTTTGCGGAAAACTCATTACAACTTTTTTAAGGTGTAATTTTTGTTTTCTAAAAAAAATTTCTAGCTTCAAAGGTAAACAAGTTACGCTCAAAATAAAGGTGGTCCATTTTTTTTTGGTAAAAATATCGGGAAAATCACCCACTAATTAGCATCTCAAATGAACTTAATCGTTACCAGTTCACAAGTTTCTTTACTCGTGTATGTATTGTTGATATCATCTGTAAGTTTCATCGGTTCAAAGTCCTTATTTTTAAAAGGGCTGTAGTTAAAAGGGCTTGAACGAGTCACTAATCACGAGTGTATGCAAATTTAGAAACACCAATTCTTAACAAATCTTTGTCTTACAGAAAAATAAAAAAATACAGGACCACACAGGAGATACATTCAGAAAAGCAAAGATGACTTTTTTATTGTTTGAGATTTTTGGTACCTCTAATAATTTTTAAATTATTTTGAAAAAAATCATTTTTTTCAAAATTAAAAACTTTGAAAATGTTACCTACTTTAAAATCAATTTTTTTCAAAAATAAGCACATTGAATAGATGAAACTTACAGATCATATAAACACAACATACCAGACCAACTGTATTTTGAGCGTAACTTGCTTACATTGGTGCTAGAATCTTTTAAAAAAAACATAAACAAAGCTTTTTAAACTCTTTAAAAATTTGTAATTAGTTTTTTCCAAAAAGTGCTTTATTTTTTAGTTTTTTCCCGTTGAAATATTCTATTTGGAATTTGGCGAATATAAACCTATTTTTCTTTAACTATAACTCTGCTTCTACTAGGTCTAGAGACTTCATGCATACACCATTGTTTTCACTTTTTTGCTAAGAATATTGTTTTCGATAGAATACTTACTTTTTGAATTATTTGCGAAAAATTTACTTGAAAATAACTGAAAAAGTATTGACTTAGTGAAAAAACTGTATAGAATAAAAGTTACTTAGAATTAGTCAGTTTATCGAATTCCAGAATTATTTTGAAAGCATGTTTTTCACCCCCCAGGAAGGGGTGAAACACCCCCAGAGCAAAATCACACATCAACACAATATCACTTTTTTTCTTTGACTTGTTAGCTATGTGTATGCCAAATTTCATGTCAATTCAAACAATTCTTTAAAATTTACAGCAAAAACCATCAAAGAATGTACTATTTATATGAATTAAATTCTTGTACTTTTAGCTAGAACTTGTTAACAAAACTTAACTATATTTACCTACCTATGAAGGACTCTGTTAGAATGAAGATAGTACAAGGCAGAAACCAAATCCCACACAATTTTCTGCACCTTATCTTCAGGAAGGTAACCTACTCTTCCTAAGATGGCTGTGAGTTCTTTATGGGCAAACTCTGTAATGACAACAATCTAAAATAGAAAGTATATACATAGTTTTTATTTAAAAACTGGATAATACCAAATACCTCATTTTCCGTTTCAAAGGAGTCTAACATTTGAATAATATTGGGATGGTGCAAATCCCTTTGGATTTCACATTCTCTTCTGAAGCCCTTCAATTCTCTGGCAGATCTTCCTCTCTACAAGTAGAGAAATATGTGATAAATTCAAAGAGAACTTAAAAAAATAATCTATAAATAAAAATGAATGTTTGTCTGTATGTACCTTATAGAATCGTAAGCTATGCATTTGATCGTATGATGACCTTAATCAAAGTTGTGCTTGAACCCGGGAAGATTTCTGAGTTGGTACGATCAACGTAAGTGAAAAGGGGGGTTGTCCCCCGAATTTTTTTTGGACAAACTGTTTTTACGTAATTTTATATGATGTAGAATCAAAAAATAAATATAACTATAAATTTTCACTTTTCTATCACTAACCGTTATTTTTTAATAGCGATCTTATCTATATTATAACCTAATATTTACCTCTTCTATATAAAAAAATGAATGTTTGTTTGAATGTACAGCTGGTTCCTAAAAAAACTGATACGACTCTTAGTAAGATTTGATCATTTTGAGCAGTGTATGATTGATCTGACATTTATTATATTTATTATGACAGACAAATAATAAAATAAACAAACAAACAGCCATTTTTTGACGTTGAATAGAATAAGTTATCAGTAGTAATTGTACAAGAGCTCTAAAATTATTGAATTTTTTCCGAGTGTCACTTTGGCAGTTTTAATTTCACGAGCCGAAGGCGAGTGAAATTATGTCAAAGTGTCACGAGGCCAAAAATTCTATATTAATTTTAGAGTTCGAGTGCAATTTGTTGCGATTATTTCATGAATAAAACTGTTCAAAACCAAAATTTTATTGTAATTTATATATGTAAGTACCAATTAGTGAAATTAAACACACAGTTGTTATAAATATGTATTTGACGGTTGAAAGTCATCACTTTTATAATTTTTAAAACATTTGTCATTAATGTCACTGAATGTATTTTTTCGTAGCAACGAAGGGCATCTGACGTAATATGCTTAACGACGGGAGATTATCAAAAATTATCACCTTAATTTGCATGTCTGTAGCTTTCTATTGGTCAGAATCTCCTATGAATGAAATAATCTGACAAATTTTAAGATTTGGCAGTGACAGTGACAGCTTGTAAATAATAATTATTTATCCTTCAAAACACACTGCTCAATTTTCTACAAAATACGCTTTAAGAGTCGTATCAGTTTTTTTTGGAACCAGCTGTACCTTATAGAATCATAAACTATGCATTTGATCGTATGATGATCTTAATCAAACTTGTTGTGCATGAACCTGGAAAGGTTTCTGAGTTGGTACAATCAACCTATGTGAAAAGAGGAGTTGTCCCCCTGAATTTTTGTTTTTATTTTTTTGAAAAAATTGTTTTTTCTTAATTTTATATGATGTAGAACCAAAATAAAAATATAACTCCAAATTTTTTACTTTTCTATCACTAACTGTTATTTTTTAATGGCCATCGGTCGTTAGTCGTCATGGCGAGTACATGTACTCATTGTGATGACAATTTTATCGTTAATACAAAACGAATTAACACAGTTAAGGACACAGTAATTAAAGCTGTTAATGACTATCCTAATGTTTTCTGGTTTTGTGATGTTTGTGTCATTATGTTGGAAGAAAGAATTAAAATAGTAAGTTATATAAAAAGTGTAGAGACAAAAACTAAATCATTAATAGAAGATACCAAAAGAGTGATGGAAGCTGTAAAAGTTGATAGTGACCAGAAGAAAAAAGCATCCTATTCAGCTGTAGTATCAAGAGGGCAGTCATCGTTGATAATAAAACCTAAAATTAATCAAACCAGTAAAGAAACTAAAAATGAAGTGGCACAAAAAATTAAACCGGCAGATATTTCTGTAGCAGTCTCTAAAATTAAACCAGTCAGCCAAGGTAGATTACTAATTGAATGTAAAGATAAAGAATCATTGCAAAAACTTCAACATGCCGCCGTTAATGAATTATCGGAGAAATATGATATTGAAACGCCGCAAATGATAAACCCAAAAATTCTAATTACGGGGGTTAAACAAAATGAACTGGTTGATGAAACTGTGTTTTTAAATAATATTAAAAAACAAAATTTCTTAGAAACGATGTCGACCAACGAGATAAAAATTATTAAAAAATACATCCCTAAAAATAAAAATTATTATAGTGTTATTGTTGAAACCTCTGCAGATGTGTTTAAGCACTTAATTAATAAACAGAAGATCTTCATTGGTTGGGAAAGTTGTCGTGTGTACGAACATATTAACATGTTACGGTGTTTTAAGTGTTGGCGCTTTAACCATAAAGCCGAACACTGTACAGTGCCCCATATTGTGTGTGCAGAACGTGCTGGTCCACACAAGAGCAGTGAGTGTAAGGAAGATGAAAAAAAGTGTACAAACTGTAAGTATGCGCACGAAGTTTTAAAAATACCTGGAATAAAATTTAATCATTCAGTCTTCGATAAGACATGTGTGTCTTACAAGCGAGCATGTGACCAAGTAAAAGCCAGAACAAAATACATCTAGCAACTACCGGTAAATCATCAGAACAATTCAAATCCAAATAGTTTAAACTTATGTGTTAATATAGAAGGTCTAACAACCCATTTTTGTGAGTTAAAACAGTTATTAACAGATTTTCAACCGGTTCTTGTAGTTGTAACAGAAACTCACATAACTAATGATATTGTTGAAGCTGAATACCAGATAAAAGGTTACAATTGTTCTGTAAATTATTCCACTAGCAGACACACTGGAGGGGTAATCTGTTATGTATGTAGTCATATTATTTACCGAGAATTGAAACAATTTTCAATTCAAATGGAGTATTGGTGCACACTTCTTAAAGTAATGATTAGTCAAAAGCATTTAATTATTGGTGGTGTATATAGATCACCAAATGGATCTAGTGCTGTATTTTTTGATTTTCTTCAAGAATTATTTGAGTTAGAAGAAATGTGTACAAATGACATTGTAATATTGGGAGATTTTAATGTAAATGTGTTAAATGTTTCTGTAGTTGGGACTAAACTCTTAAATATTATTCAAGCAGCTGGATGTAAACAAATCGTTAAAATACCAACACGAATTACTGCAAACTCCAGAACTCTAATAGATCTAATTATCACAAATTGCAAACTTCAGGAAACTGACCGAACTTTTCCGAAATTTACTGATCACGACATTAGTGGTACGTCCATTAATATTTGTGAAAAAAAGAATTTAAAAATGGCATCTTCAAGATATATTACGCCTGAGAAAATTGAAGCAATTTTTAACATTGATTTAATTGGAAAAGATTGGAATTATTCATCTACCAATGTTGACGTTTTGTATGAATACTTTTTAAATAATATCAGAAGCAGTTTGGATAAGATAGCACCAACCCAACATAAATTCCGTTCTGATAGTAGTTATTGGATTGATAAAGAAGTATGAAATTTACAAAGAGAAAGAGACATCTGTTTTTCAACATTTCGGTATACAAATAATCCATTAGATTTTCAACGGTACAAACGGAAGAGGAATGAAGTTGTTACTTTAATTAGAAGAAAGAAAAAAATATTTTACGAGCAAAAAATTGATCAATGTCGCTATGACAGTAAAAGAATGTGGAGTACTTTAAAAGAAATTGTAAATAGTAGTAATAGGTTAAATGTAGGTTAAATGTTACTAAAGACTTAAATAAGTTTTACTTTGATAGTATTGAGGGGATTGCTCAAAATATTCCTAGATCCTCAAATTTTTCTGAAATACAGCTTGATATTGTTTCTAAGATTGATCCTTTTCCCATCATTTCACTTGGTAAATTGCATAAAGTGGTAAGTAGTTTAAAAAATAAAGCAACTGGTGACGATATTCTGACAATGTCACTGTTGAAAGGGATATTTTCAGTGGTTGGTTACCCATTGTTAAACATAGTTAATACCTGCCTGCAAGCAGGAGTTCTGCCGTCAGTATTAAAATGTAGTACCATAATACCTGTACCAAAAATAAGTAAACCACAGGCGTTTGAAGATTTTAGGCCGATTAATTTACTTCCGATAATCGAAAAAATCATTGAATTATTAGTTTATGATCACTTATTTAACTATTTAAATGAATATAATTTGCTGTTTGTAAATCAATCTGGTTTTAGATGTAGGCACTCTACTGAAACTGCATACCAGTTAGTATGTAACACATGGAAGAAAGATATAGATGACAGTAAAATAGTAATTAGTGTCTTTGTAGATTTAAAAAGGGCTTTTGAAACAATAGACAGGCAGATGTCTGGACAAGATTTTAATAATTTAGTTCAAACAATAAATGATGAATTAGATATTCTTAATAATTGGTTGATGGCAAATAAATTGAAACTAAATGCTCAAAAAACTAAGTGTATGATTTTGGGTACTAAGATAAATTGTTCTAAATTTAATCAAGGAAATTTTAGTATTAAAATAGGTGAAGATATAATAAGTTATGTAGATGAAATTAAATATCTTGGAATTTTATTTGATCCACAGTTAAATTTTACCAAACATATAAATTTTCTGTGTAAAAAAATTGGTAAAAAAATCGGTTACTTCTCTAGAATATCTAAAGGGCTTTCCCGATGGTCTAGGAAGGTTGTGTATAATACAATAATATTTCTGCATTTTAATTATTGTATGTCACTGTTTATTTCATGTTCAAATGAACAGGTATATCGTTTGCAGTTGCTTCAAAATAAAGCTATGAGAATTGTCCTTGGATGTAGCAAGTATACCTCTATAAACTTTATGCTGGAAACATTAAATTTTTTAGATGTTAATCAGCTTATTACTGAGTCATGTTTGGTGTTAATATTTAAAATTATTAACAAGCAAGCTCCTCAATACTTCAATAATTATGTCATTAAAAGATCACTTTTGTTAGGTCAGTTTTTGTTAGGTCAGTATAATTTAAGATTTGATAATTATCATATTGAAAGGTTCAATACAAGTGCCATGGAAAAAACTCTTTTTGTTAAAGGACTAAGAATATATAACAATCTACCATCTAGCATAAAAGATTTGCCAAATGTTAAAGTCTTCAAAAGTAGGTTAAAAAAATTGTATTTTAAGAATTAGTTTATTTTTCGTTTTTAAGTTATATTTCTTTAAATATATGTAAATGTTTATTTGTAATGTAATAGCTAAAAAGCTAAATAAATCCTATTATTATTATTATTATTATCTAAATATTAACATCTTCTAATAAATAAAAATGAATGTTTGTCTGTATGTAACTTATAGAATCATAAACTATACATTTGATCATATGATGATATTAATCAAAGTTGTTATGCATGAACCTGGGAAGGCCTGAAGGCATAACTAGACAGGTAAAGACCAAAAATAACAAATACAGATGAGGACATCACAATGAGGATCAGACAAAATGAAATAGAACAAGTTAATAATTATATATATCTGGGTCAAATTATAAAACTTAACAAGGAAAACCAGACAGCAGAGATCAAAAAACGAGTTAGACTGGCATGGGTGGCATTTGGCACACTAAGCTACATCCTTAAAAACAAAAGATATCCACAACACCTTAAGACCAAGGTATACAATCAATGTGTACTCCCTGTTCTCACTTATGGTTCCCAAATGTGGATGTTTAAAAAAAGCATACACATAGACAAAATCATAAAAACGCAAAGAGCAATAGAAAATTGGATAACAAGAGAAAAGAGTGAATGAGAGAGAAAACAAAAGTTAGGGATATTAGACAAGAAGTTACAAAATTGAAATGGAGATTTGCCGGACACAAAATAAGACAAAAAGAAGACTGATGGAAAAAAATTCTTATAAATTGGAGACCGTGTAGACGAAGCAGAGGAAGGCCGCAAATGAGATGGGCAGATGATATCAAGAAGCATGTGGGTTCTAGGTGGATGACTGTAGTGACAGACAGAGAAGAATGGAAAAGGATTGATGAGGCCTATGTCCAAAGATGGACCGAAGAAGGCTAGTTAGATAGATAGACCACCACACTTACTTACCTTACTTATTACTTTTAAAGCAACAAAAGATCCAGAAGACAATTCTTTTGCTTTATAAACTCTACCAAAAGATCCTTCCCCAAGTGTTCCAATAACTTCGTATTTATCCATTTTATCCTCGAATTCAAACAGTAAATCTCCAATATTACTATAATTTAAAGGATAAGCTAATATAATACCAATAGATTCACTAAATACAAATCACATTTTTTGTTTATTTGGATTCCCTTTGTTGTTCTTTATGTCAAAAAAGTAAACATTAACCTTATCCACTTCCACTTCTTTTTTTTGGCTTGCATACAAGTGCATCTGCCAGCACATTTCTTTCGTGTTGCAGTTGTCTTGCTCTTAGCAATACTGCAGCACTCTAAAGACAAACAAGAAGATTCTACGCTTTTTTTTGACAATTACTTAATATGATAGGTTATGTTTCGGCTAACGGATTTTAGTATTTTATTTCCTGTTTCTTTATTCTTAAATATTAAAATCATTTCTTTAGACGTTCATAATATCTAACAAATTTATACGTATAGAAATATACCCTGTGATGAGAGATGTTAGTTTAGACAAATAGAACAACATAGGGATAAAACTCTTCTCGCTCCGGGGTAACGGCAGAGCTTTCACAACCCGAAATGTTACCTCGGTTAGACTAGAACCCAGGAAAGGATAGGATAAAGAAATATGGGACAATTGAGTTTGTATTTCACAAATTGACCTTGTTAATATTTAAATGAGTAACAATTAATTTTAGTTGATCAAAAGTTAGATTGCAAAGAATATCTTGTATATTAAAACTAACTGGGACCCCTAGTTTTTTTAGTTCATCTCTAAGATCAAACTGTGTACCTTTTCTTATGGGACATTGCAAAAGAATATGGTCTATATTCTCCTCTCTTCCACATTCACAGAATGGATGATCTTTTATTTTTAGTCGATATAGATGTGATCCTGTGCAACAGTGCCCTGTCCTCATCCTTATTATATTAGTCAGGTGTCTTCGGTCTATATAGGGAAATTTTTTAAACCAGGGTTTATCTGGAAATGAGGGTTGAATTCCAGAATACCATCTCCCTTTAGTCTGTGTCTGTGATTTCCAGCATATGTCATGTTCCCTCCTTATTTTACTTTTCAATATTGGCCAAACATCTGTGTAGTTTATTTTCATACTTTGTGGGACATTAAGTACTCTCCCAATATTTGCCAACTTATCAGCATATTCGTTTCCCTCTATTCCTGAGTGACCGGGGATCCAGCACAATTTATATTTTTTGTTATCTGAGTTTGCCTCTACTAATAGCTGTTTCGTTTCTAATGTGGTATGATCATTATTTGCATTTATGCCAACTTTTGTTAGTTTCTGTATAGCACTTCTGGAGTCAGTAAAGACAATACAATCAGTAATACCTCGATTCAGACATTCCTTTACCCCCTTGCCAATAGCCACTATTTCTGCTGTGCATATATTCAATGCTGATGGTAATCTAGATGAGTATGAATAGTTGATATTGGGAATGTATACACCGTAGCCTGTCTCTGCTTCCTTAGCATTCCCACTTTTTGATGCATCAGTATAGATAAATAGGTAGTTTTCACTTAATTTCTCTGTTGCTGCTTTGAATATCATATTTTGATGATGATCTGACTTGCTGATTTTTAATTGCACTGTGGGAAGTCGTGTGTATTGTATGTCCATGTTGAACGAGAAGCAGGGTATCACATTTGCTGTGTGAATTATACTTTTGTATGGTTCTAGTTGGTCAAGTGCCTCCACTAGGTATGGTCTCTCTCTTTGTTTCCAATATCCTATCTTATAAGTACACGCTTGTTTAATATCTTTGATTACCTTTAATATCGGATTATCTTGAATGCTGTACATTTTTGTCATAAATTTCGTTGCCAACCATTTTCTTCGAAATTCTAGTGCCATCTCTGCAGTTTCTGCCAGCAATGCTGTTGTAGGAGTTGACTTCATGCATCCGAGGATAACCCTTAGGGCTTGAAATTGTACTGTATCTAGCTTACGCAAGGTGTTTTTGTTTGATGGTTTTATGAATATGCTGCCGAAGTCCAAATGGGATCTCACCAGACCATAATATACCAGTAGTAAAGTGGCAGGGTCCCCACCCCACCAAACTTTCCCTATTGCCCTCATTACGTTAATACCTTTAATAGCCTTACTTCTTATGTTTTCTATGTGGGGGTTCCAGTTAAGGTTTTCTGTGAGGGTGACTCCTAAATATTTAATTTCTTTTTTACGAGGGATGATCTGCTGATCCATAACGATTTCTGGATATATGTAGCTATTACTAGTTTTTGCAAACCATACTACTTCACTCTTGTTTACTGAAATAGAGAAGCTGTGTTTCGCTAGCCATTCACTTATGTCTGCAAGAATTAAATTTGATCCTATTACTGCTTGGATTGGGTTTTGATGTTTGTTTAGCAGTACTAGATCATCTGCATATGACAATAAAATGCATTCCTCTGGTATTATTTCATAAATCGAATGTATATAGATGTTAAATAGTAACGGACTGAGTGGTGATCCTTGTGCTAAACCTTGTGTTGTAAAGGTCGGACCTATGAGATTTTCTTCCTCATTTTTGACATATATTTTCCTGTTATGAAGAAGCTTGAATGTAAGGTTAGTTAGTTCTATTGGGAGATTTAAATCTAACATTTTTTTATAAAGTATATAAATGTTTACATGATCATAGGCGGCTTTTATATCTAGGAAAATTCCCAACACACTTTTATTCTCTGAAAATGCTGCCTGAATATAAGATGTAAGAAAAGCAATATTAGTCTGAATTCCCATACCTTTTCTAAACCCTGATTGGAAGCTGTTGAATGTATGGTTATTTTCCAATATCCATTCCAGTCTGTTTTTAATAAAGTGTTCCATTATTTTGCCTACACATGATGAGAGGGCTATGGCTCTATAACTATCTACGAGTTGCGGATTTCTGGTAGGTTTGAGAAACGGGAGTATTATTTGTGTTTTCCAGCTCTCAGGAATCTCTTTTCCCTCTAGTGCCTTATTGTACATATGAAGTAAGCTTTTTAAGGCTGCCTCTGGTAAATATTTGATCATTGAATAAGTGATTGCATCAATGCCCGTTGCTGTGTCCTTTTTATTGTTTATACCTTGTTTCAGTTCACTCATGGAGAAAGGATTCTGGATCCTGTTGTTTGCCACTATCGTAAATTCTGGATCTATGTTGCATACTGATAGATTTGTTAAGATACTTTCACTGATTTGTGTGTTGGGTAGTTTTTTTTTATACCCCTGTTGTGAATTATAGAATTTTTTAACTGTACTCCATACGTAGCTCATATCAGAGTTTCTATTTAGCGTTGCACAGAACTTTCTAAAACTGTCTCTTTTTTTCTCCCTTAGAAACTTTTTTGTTGCTGCTATCATTTTTTTGGCGTGGACATAGTTTTCAACTGTGAATTGTGTCTTGAGCCTTAAAATTGCTTCTTTTCTGTCTCTTATTTTTTGTGAGCATTCCTGATCCCACCAGATGCATCCTATTCTTCTCTTTGTTCGATTTTTCATTGGAATAGTCATATTGGCTGCTCTCTCCATTGTTTGAATTAACTCTCTATATTCCAGCTGTTCTATATTTGCTGTTCGGTTTAATATGTCCTGGTACTCTTCCCAGTTGGCTCTTTTATAATTTTTCATTCCCCGATTGATGTTTTCCGGATTAATGTTTATGGAATTTTGTATAACTAGTTTTGTGGGGTAGTGGTCACTGAAGCCCAGGTCGTTTATTACTGTCCAATCACATTTGTGGGCTTGATTACTGGAGGTCATCGTCAGGTCTACTGCACTTCTCCTTTGTCCTGGTCTGGTGAGTCTTGTTGGAGTCCCATCGTTATGTATAAAAAAATTGTATTCATCAACAAATTCTTCTATATTGTTACCATTTGTGTCAGATATTTCACATCCCCAAGCAACATGATGGGCATTGAAATCTCCCAAAATGATGATCGGTCCTTGTAGCACCTTAATTAGGTTAGATAGTTTGTTTTTTGTTATTTTATTGGTGGGATGAGAGTATATATTTACTATATTATAATTTTGAATTTTAATTATTATTATTCTAAATTTGTTGGTTTCTAGGTTATTTCCACATTTTAAAATTTCGTACTTTAGATTTTTTTTAATTAGTGTTGCTATACTAGTACCTTCATTCATATCATTTCTGACTATATTATAGGTTTTAATGTTAAATTTATGTACCGGTTTTAGAAAGGTTTCATTGAGTAAAATGACATCTGGTTCCTCATCTCTGATTAGTGATATTAAATTACTAAAATTAGAGTTTACACTACGTATGTTCCATTGAATAATGTTAAGGTTTGTGTTATCCATTTTTATACTAATGTGTTAGTTACTTGCAGATGAGAACTGCATTTTTTGTTGATCTGATTATATAACTTGTTATTTTGATTACTTTTCTGGCCTATCCGAATCTTCCGAAGATTTGGACAACTCAAAGTATGTATTAATTAGATCCCTAATTTGACATTTATGTTCTATTGGTGTAATTAAAAATTTTTTATAATATTCTTCAACTCTGTTCAGATTATTTGACTCTATTGACTGTGTACCTGACCCAGCAGGATCTTCTTCTCTATCTATGTTTCTATATGGACTAGATTGAAAATTTTGAAATTGTGGCCTGTGTTCTGCCCTTTCCTGTCTTCCATTGGGGTATGATAATACTCTGTTATGTGCTGTTTTGTCAAAACTGACTCTCTTTGTTGGAGGAGAGGCGTTTGTCGTTGATGCATTTGCGTATGTTCTTTTTGACTTGACAATATTACTGCTATTGATATAAGATCTTCTTTGATTTATCTGTATATGATTGTCCGATTGTTGCCCCTTGTTTTGTGGACTGGGGAATTCTGTTTGCAAGAATCTAAATGTTTGTGCTGTATTGGATGTATTAGGTACATATGACTTAGGGTGCAAAAAATTGGCCTCATAATGTGTTATATTTTCGTATACCATGGTCTTTTTAATGTTGCATTGCCTTTCATACTCGGGACATTTTCTGCTGGTAGCCTGGTGTTCTGTCGATTTGCAGAAGTAACAAGATATTCTACATGTCTGTTGTGCATTTTCTTCGGTTTCATGTGGGTTGCCACAGTTGTGACATTTTTTTATGCTTTTACACTGCATTTTTGTGTGTCCAAAAGCCAGGCAATTGAAACATTGGGTGACTCGTGGTATGTAGGGAATTAGCGGAATTGATAAGTAACATAATTTTATATTTCTAGGGATTATTACCCCTTCAAATGTTATTAAGATGGTCCCCGTTGGAGAGTACTCGATTGTTCCGTCTTCATTGGCTTTTTTCGTGGTAAATCTTTTTACATCTAATATCTTAAAAGGGCTTTCGCCCATATTTTTGATGTTTTCTTCTGTAAATATTGGGTTTATATTCCTAGCTATTGCTTTACAAGTTACCGAGTTTCTTGGTATATATATTTTGTATTTGTCATTTAGTTTATTATTTTTAACAAAGTTATTTGCTGCTGATGCAGATTGAAATATTATTCCTAATTTGTTTTTACCTTTTTCTTTAACCTCTAAAACATCTTTAAGTTTTAATTGAAAAATATCTTTAGCAATTTTTAGATGATTATAGCGACCTACAGCATGCCCTTTTTCAATTCCTTCAATAATTACAATAAATGGCCCTATAGCAGAATTATTATAACTTAAATTAGTTAAAAAAGTCTCCGTTTTATTATTTGTATCTTTTTGTTCGGTTTTTTTATTCGTATCCATTAAGTTCATATCAACATCTTGACTATTAAAACCAGCAAAACCTTCAAGGTCAGGAGGGACTTTCCCCCCGGAATCCTCGGTCATTATTAATTACCTTAAATATTTTATACTCTTATCTAAGCGTGTTAAATACAAATGAAATTTAAGAATATAAATGTAATATACCAATAATATTAAAAAAGAAAAGGTTTATTAACAGAGGAAAGGTTAGTAGATCTCACCACAGGTTTCAAATTTGCCTCCTGATGCGAATCACATCCGTCACCTTTCACTGCCACCGAAAGAATCAACATTAACCTTATTGTCAAATATCAAATATCATAAATCGGTAATCGGTTTCAGTTATTGTCGCTATGCAGCTACCATATTAGCAAATTTGGATTAAAATATTTATGTATAAAAGGATATGTCTACGGAACACTATTTTGTAGTATCTCCAAACAGGATATCACAGTTGTCAGCTGGATTAAAATATATTTTGAACATTTGAACCAATTTGAACAAAATTTAATGAAATCTGTCCGAAGAAACATCTTGGACAAGAAGATTACTTACTACTCGCAAAATTAAATTCCAACAGAGGGCGCTCAAAATTTCCAAGATGGACGACAACTCTAGGAAAACAATTCATTTCGTCATTTAAATTCACAGTTCTAAAACGTTAAATTAAAATCATTTACAGGAGTGTTTGGCCAAAGTAACCACTAAGTTTTGCAACTAAAACATCTTATAAGTTAAAGACGACTCAAAATTATGTTTAATCTGTATGCATTCATTAAAATTTGATGCTAACTACCTACTGATTTGTTTTTACCTTTTTTTTCATAAAAAAATCTAGCCCCCCGATAATCACACAGCGTTCTAAAAATTATTAATCCATCTTAGGATTTATAATTTGTTTTTAATTTAATTAATAGGTGCACTACAGTTTATTTTACACCAACAGATAACAATTTTTAATTAAATAAAAACTTAAAATGAAGTAGGTGAATTTATTTTATAATAATGTTCTGGAAATTACGAAGTGGTCGGGATATTTTGCATAACAATGTACATTCTATGTACAGAATATATACTACATTTTATTTATTTATTTAATTTTGCAGTCGCTTATTAAAAATTAAAAAATACTACGTTTAATACAAACGTTAAATTAACAAAATGTGTGATTCGGCATTGGTTAATTGAGGTCATTACGTAAAGTATAAAAGGAATGAATACTGAGGAACACTGCAATAGTTTTCTTAAGTCGAAATTATTGTTAATTACAACATAAACTGACCGCAAATATGTACACAAATTAATGGCAAAGTCAATGTTTTCCTTGAGTTGATGCTTTTCAAATTCGCCACCAGGCGTCGCCCACTTTGCGGTTCCTCACTTCAATCTTCAATGACAAATGACAGGATGTCAGAGTGGATGACAGATTGACAGACGTTAAAAGCTAAAAGATTTAAAATCAGTAGAAATTAGAAATAGAAATTAAAAAAATTTTATATAAAAATGTCCGAATCAATTGACCCTAAAGAAATCCTAATATATCTTAACGAATTAGGATATACAAATATAAGTGCCCAAATGTTAAAGGAATTTATTATTGGTGAGTTAAATATTTTTAATTGATGGATTCGACCCTTAGTACTTGATGGAAGTTAATTTTATATATCAATACAACACTGAAAACTTTTATTTTCAATACTTCCACAAACTTTATTACTAATTAATGCCACTACAGATCTCAGTACCTTCTGCTCTATTACATAGACAGGCCAGATATCAACAAAAATAGGCAAATACATAAAAAAGAAAGAAATAACACCAGCTTTCAGAACTAACAACAACTTAAGCAAATATATTAAGAACTAAAACTGGCAGAACCTTTGACAAACGGATAGCAGAGTACAAAAGGACTTTCAACAATATAAAAACAGATTCTACATAAATATGCACTTCACCTAGATTCTAGATCATAATCATTCTTTTAATGAACAGTTTCAAATTCTTCATATTCAAAATAAAGGCCTTAAGCTATCTTAATTAGAATCTATGGAAGTTAATAAATTGAAAAATACAAATACACTGCGTGTCATAGAAAACGGGCACACTAAAAAATAGGTCATTTTTGATGTTGTATAACTCCTAAACCTGTTGTCCGATTTAAGTGATTTTTTGAATATGTTATAGCCTGATTCTTTGTCAATATCCCTGTAATAATATTTTTGCTAAACAGGTAAATTTTCATTGTATACCGGGTGTATGAATCAAACTGTGTTTTTTTGTCAAAGTTCGCAACACCCTGAGGAATATTCTAGCATTTATAAAATACTGAAATTAAAATCCAACTATAGCCTCAGGTTTTCTTAACACTCTGTTTTTTAATTCATTTGCTTATGTTGGATAATACAAAAGTTATGTACTTTAACAACTAGGCATGCTCTTTATCAGTACAGGGTGTTTCTAAAGAAGTATGACGTGTGTCTAAAGAAGTTACTACAACGTAAAAAATAATGACCGTTTGGTTGATAAACATATGTCCACAAATGCTTCGTTTTGACATACTGGATGTTGAATTTTTTCTTACAAACTGACGATTTATTTATTGCCCTTAAACCGGTTGAGATATGCAAATGTCAGAGAAAACGGGACAACCACAAAATGGGTCATTTTTGATGTCTCAAATTTCCTAAACATGTTGTCTGATTTAAGTGATTATTTTAATATGGTTATAGCCTTATTCTTTGTCAATATCTCTGTAAGTGTATAACTTTCATTGTATACCGCTTGTATGAATCAAACTGTGTTTTTTTCTTCAAAGTTCTTATCATTTCAGCTATTAAATCCCTTTATTTCTCCCTGGTTAGATCTCATTTTGATTACTGTTCCACAATTTGGTCTCCCTATTACTTTACTCATAAACTGAAACTTGAGGCTGTCCAACACAATTTTCTGAGATATACTGCCACTAAGATGCATGTATACTATGACTATTCTGCATTAGAGCGCATACTGAATTTACCTCCTCTTGATGTACGCAGAAAACAAAGAGACTTAATAATTTTATTTAAAATTGTTAACGGACTGTGTAATTGCCCCAAGCTTCTCTTCAAAATATCTCTATTTGTCCCCAGCCATTCGACTAGGCAGGTGCAAACCTTTTATGTTTCTTTTCTCAGATTTAATTATTCTTACAACACATTTATTCCTAGAACTCTTCGATTAGCTAACTCATTAAATAACCTCGAAATTTTTAATATATCAGTTTCCAGCTTTAAAAATCATATTTCTTCCCTAACTTTTTAACTTTTTAATACTTTCGGCCAGAGTTTTTGTATTGTGATTAGTGTTACATGACCTGTATGTATTAGATAACTCAAAACCGTTATACCTTGGAACATTTCTGAATTGATTTATATGTTATCTTTTGTTTGTAATTGTACTGACCTATATGTTATCTTATTCTTTTTTCTTTTTTTGTAATTGTACTACTCATAGAATTATTTTTTCTCAAACCACTTTGTTATGTTATATTATGATAATTTATGTTATATTACGATAATTTAGACTGTAACATTTATATCTGAGTAGGGCTTGCACGTGAATAAATAAATAAATAAAATAAACACTTTGTGGAATATTCTAGCTTTTCTAAAATACTGAAATTAAAACCGAACTATAGCCTCAGGTTTTCGTAACATTGTGTTTTTTTATTCATTCACTTATATTGGATAATACGTTTTTAATCATATTCATACATAATACTTATGTTAAATTTTGCGTGTGGCCCGTTTTCTCTGACGCATAGTTTATTATCCAACATAGCGAATGAATCAAAAAACAGAATGTTAAGAAAACCTGAGGCTGTAGTTGGCTTTTAATTTCAGTATTTTATAAATGCTAGGATATTCCACAGGGTGTTGCGAACTTTGAGAAAAAAACACAGTTTGATTCGTACACATGGTATACAATGAAAGTTTACCTGTTTAGCAACAATGCTCTCACAGAGATATTGACAAAGAACAAGGCTATAACATATTAAAAAAAATCACTGAAATCGGACAACAGGTTTAGGAAATTTGAGACATCAAAAATGACCCATTTTGTGGTTGTCCCGTTTTCTCTGACACGCATATGACCCGTATGCGCGCCAATGGAGAATATAAAATTCTTAATTGCATGTCAAAAAATGCGCAATAACTATTTCTTAAAACCTACCAAATTTCATTTGCATATCTCAACCGGTTTTAGGGCAATAAATAAATCGTCAGTTTGTAAGAAAAAATTTAACATCCTGTATGTCGGAAAATGAAGCATTTGCGGACATATGTTTATAAAGCAAACAGTAATTATTTTTTCATACAGAATTACCCCTTTAAGTTTAATATTTTTTGTATTTTGACGACACCCAATTTGTGCGTCGAACCGTTAATAAAATCATTTTTTTAGTAAAATTGTGGCTTATTTCCCATCAAAACTGTCAGTGCCTGTGTGTATGATGTCATAGTTTTTGTGGAGTCTTGGCTTAACGAGAATTACTTATTAGCAGAATTAGGCTTTGTTGATTTTAATGTATTTAGGCAGGATAGGAACCAATTAAATACGGGAAAGAGCAGAGGTGGTGGCACATTAATTGCAGTTAGGAGAAATATTAAATCAAAATTAGTACATACCAGTAACTCAAATCTAGAAAATATTTTTGTTCACATTTCAACTGGCAGGAAAAATATTGTTCTGGGTGCAGTTTATATCCCTCCAGGGTCACCGGTGACTGTATATGAAGAATTTTCCTCGGCAGCCTCAGATCTTGTGGGTGTTTATACAAATTGTGAATTTGTGATTTGCGGTGATTTTAATTTACCACAAGCTATCTGGGTTAATTCCGAGGATGGTTTGCAGGTTGAGGGAGCAGCATCTATAACATCCGCTAATATTTTGTGTGCCTGTTGCAACTATCTTAACCTTAAGCAGGTGAATTCCTTATCAAATAGTTTTGGTGTGTTTCTAGATCTTATTTTTTCAAATATGTGTAGTGTTGTAGTTAATTATGCTTCTGAAAACCTGTCCACCATAACAGAGCATCACCCAGCATATGAGTTTATCATCCCTCTTAAAAGTGATTTAGATTTAAAATATGACGTTTTTTACTACGATTTTAAGAACTGTGATTTTAATGCTATTAACAACTATTTAGCTAGCATATCCTGGGATCATGCACTTGATCATGGTGACATTAACAAATGTGTGGAATATTTTTATAATGTTTTGTACTCTGCTATTGATCATTTTGTCCCGATTAAACATTTTAAGTCATCTAATTTTCCATCTTGGTTTAGCAGGGAATTACAGAGGCTAATCATTGATAAGAAAAAAGCACATTGTAAATTTAAGCAGACTGGGAATTATGAGGACTATCAATTATTTTCACAAAGTAGAGATAGATGTAAAATTTTACGCAATGAATGTCACAACAACTACATAATGAGAATAAATATAGAATTGTCCGTTAACCCTAGTCTGTTCTATAAACATGTGAATAATTTACGGAGATCAAGTGCATATCCTAATAATATGTTTCTTGATAATGAGACTGCCGACAGTGGTCAAGAAATTGTAAATTTATTCTCAAAACATTTTGCTTTATCATATAAAAACAATGATGGGGAGATTCCTGACTATAACTTTAATTATAGTTTGGATCTTAATACAGTGCAATTTTCTTTAACAGAGGTCTTTGATGGTATAAATAGTTTGCAGAGTAGGTATTCACATGGCCCAGATGGTATTCCCTCTGTGCTGCTGAAGAAATGTGTTTGTACGTTGAGCCAACCCTTGCTGCATGTGTTTAACTTGTCCATTTCCACTGGTATTTTTCCCGACTTTTGGAAAGTCAGCTTTCTTACACCTATCCATAAAAGTGGCAATAAGAGTGACGTTCGTAACTATCGAGGGATTAGCATACTATCAGCTATTCCTAAGCTCTTTGATAAATTATTTTCCACCCATCTATCCTGGCACTGTCGCAAAATATTAAATGACGAGCAGCATGGATTTTCTCAAGGTAGATCAACCGTGACCAACCTTTTAACGTATCAGTTTGACCTGTTGAATGCCTTTGAGAGCTCCAAACAAGTAGACAGTGTTTACACGGACTTCTCGAGGGCATTCGATAGAGTTAGTCATAAACATATTGTTGCCAAACTAAGTGCAATGGGTTTGGGTGAGAGCCTTGTAAGATTTTCTTATAGTTTGTTAACTGGGCGTACTCAGTTCGTTCGGATTAACAATTACTTATCTAGCGAGATTCAGGTGCTTTCAGGTGTTCCACAGGGGTCTCACTCAGGCCCTGTCTTGTTTAACTTGTTTATTAGAGACCTGAGTACTATAATATTACATTCTGCACTTCTGGCCTTTGCGGACGATTTCAAATTTTATAAGGTTATTGAGTCCGAACTAGACACTGTACTGCTACAAAAGGATCTAAATAACTTATGTGTATGGTGTACTGATAATGGTCTAGAATTAAATGTTAAAAAATGCTTTAGTATTACCTTCAGTCGCTCTAACAATACCATTGTAAAAACGTATATATTGAACAATACTGTTATTGAATCTGTGGACTGTATTAAAGACTTAGGTGTTTTGTTTGACAAAAAATTAACTTTTATACCACATATTACAGACATGATTAATAGGAGTATGCGAAATCTTGGATTTATAACACGTAATAGTTCTCAACTGTCACCGAATTGTTTTTTAAGGTTATATGTTTCTTTTGTGCGCTCATTGCTGGAATATGCCTCAATTATATGGTCACCTTACTATGATTGTCACATTAGAAATATTGAGTCCGTCCAGAAAACATTTCTTCGTTCTTTGGCATTTCGAGCTCATATCAATATTCGTTAGGGTTTTAACATTAATTATGATCTGGTTAATCAAACATTTAAATTGGATAGCTTGGAAGTTAGAAGGGCTAAATCAGATTTAACAATCATTTATAAAATATTAAATGGTCTATATCATTGCCCAACTATCTTACAAGCTATAAGCCTCAATACTGTCCAAAGACGGGTTTCCCCAATTTTTCGCATACCTTATCATAATACGAACTATTGCTTTTACTCCCCATTGTCACGCACCTTGCGTCTAATTAATCATAATCAAAACAGTCTTGATCCATTTGTGGACAGTCTTCGTGTATTTAAAAGAAGCATACATAATTCAGAACTGAAGTAAAGCACTAAGTTCCTATAATTTATTAATTATTTATTATTGTTACTAATTTAATTTTGTTGCTTTTTATTGTTCATGGTTGTCATTTTTATTATCTTTTGTTATTTGTTATTTTAGGTTAAAATTGGTTATCTTTACTGTTTACCATAATATTTCATTTTTTTTTATACATTTTTTGTAAATTGGCTCTGCCGTTTATTGAATAAATAAATAAATAAATAAATAAATAAATAAAACTACAGTAGAACCCCGCAAATCCGAACTAATTGGGGGACAGCCTGTTCGGATTCCGAAAAGTTCGGATTATCCGAAAGTTAGCCTTAACTAGTAGTTCAAAGCTTTCGTTGTGATTTTGAGTAGCCAAACGTTCTCGCAAGAGTGTGGACAATATTTTTGGACTCAAGTTGACTAGGAGAGAACCAAAGTAAGTTTGTGTTTAACCTTTATAAACACTTTATAAACCTATATATTAAAGTATAATATTTATTTTTAAGACATTTTAAATGTCAAAGTCCTAGTAATCCTACATTGTCCAATTTTCTCGCTTTACTCTGTATAATAAACATGTTTTTAAGTTTTTGTCTTGAATTTTTAAATTTTTTTCACTTTCCGTTGGTTCGGATTTGCCGAAAGTTCGGATTCGCGGGGTTCGGATTTACGGGGTTCTACTGTAGCTAGTTGCAAAAATGCCACAAGAAAATAGCTTCAGAACAACCCTTAAAGTTTGTCGTATTTCTTTAGAAACATCCTGTACTGATAAAGAGCATGCCTAGTTGTTAAAGTACATAGGGTCAGTCAGGGTAATTGGAAACACTATTAGAAATATCATGACATCTAAGCATTTGAAATTTATTTAAAATATACTGTTTTATATCATAATAAAATAAAAGCTTTTGGCTATTATACGAAAAGTCTACAGTAGAATGTCTTAAAAACTAGTAAGAAAAGTCACAAAAAAATAAGATATTCAGTTTCCATTTATCCCAGAAATTTTAAGAAAAAACTAAAAAATGGAGTAAAAGTAAACAACAATCTCAGGCTTTTAAACATGTAACAATTTGGTCTTCAATTTTGGCAGACCATGCAGTAGGCACCCTAGTTCCATCTTATCAGTTGGTACATTTCTACCCTTTATGCAGTTGTAAATAAAGCAATGTGGAATACTGTAGTAAGCAGCAGCCTCCCTATATGTTATTTATTTTATTTTAACATCTGACACCTCATTTTTAAATAATTCAAAGAGTATTTCGTTGGTTCTCTCTTCCCTATGTACTTCCTCAACATTTTAAAAATGGCAAGACCTGTAACCTTAACATAAAAAATTGATTTCCATTTACCTCACATTGTTTACATTTACCCCTAACAGGTGTTTTCATTTACCCCATACTCAAGATTTAAAGGGGTAATTGTGAACACTTACTGTACTGACTTCTTGTAGCAAATAACATTCAAATTAACATTGTAGGCAATATACTTGTAGTAGCTATAAATTATATAATCACTATAAGTACCTAATACAGAGAGATAAAATTTGTAAAATATTGGCACTGTTCTAAATCGATTTATGTGTTTAAAAACAATGAATGTAAACAAATGAATAACATACCACACAATAAGCAAATATGGAATTTTAATTCTGTGTTCGTGAGATTGTTGCTATATTTCATTTCTATCGCTAGGGAGTACTGTTTCCAATCACCCCTGTTTCTAATTACCTTGACTGATCCTAACTTTTGTTTTGTCTAACATAAGTGAATGAATCAAAAAACAGAATGTTAAGAAAACCTGAGGCTATAGTTTTGTTTTAATTTCAGTATTTTATAAATGCTAGAATATTCCACAGGGTTTTGCGAACTTTGAGAAAAAAACACACTTTGATTCGTACACCCGGTATCAGTAGCGTACTGATAGATCCGCGGGCCCTGGTTCCAGTTGGGATGCGGGCCCCCCGCCCAATGAAAACACACGTTGTATATCAAAAGTTTTTAATAAATATTAAATATAAAAAATCATCCTACACTAAGTAGCCAAATTAACGCCCCACCTTAAAAATGGGACTTTTTGATGTCTCGTATTTCTTAAACTTGTTGTCCGATTTAAGTGATTTTTCTGATATGTTATAGCGTTATTCTTTAACAATATCGCTGTAATAATATTGTTGCTAGACAGGTGAATCGTGATTGTATACAGGGTGCACAAATCAAAATGGTGTTTCTTCTCAAAGTTCGCAACACCCTGTGGAGAATTATAGCATTTATGAAATACTAAAATTAAAACCTAACTATAGAATCACGTTTTCTTAACATTTTGTTTTTTAATTCATTGGCTTTTATTGAAAAATAAAAAAGTTAGGTATTTTAACAACTAGCCATGTTTCTCGGCAATAAATCCTTATTTTTTGCTTAGTTTAATAAACGAGCCTAAAGTAGGCTATGATAAATTAACAATTTGATAAATGTCAAATTGTTCAATAGTCCAAAGTGTCTGGTTTGTTATAAAAATTAGTAGATTTATTATTTATGCCCGTAATTTTTTTTGTTTTTGGTGGAAATGGAACGCGCTACAAGGAATTTGACCCGCAATGAGTGCGTTCAAGGAGTCACCTTACATAGCGAAGAACATAGCTACCATGCTATCGGCTTCTTATATTGGTAACACTTTTTTGCTAATGCACGATACTGCAAGACCTGACTTTGCACGAACTGTAACCGAAAATTTACAACAGGTAAATCTTCGGATTTTTAATTGGCTACCGCATAGTCCAGATCTTAACCCAACCAAACATTTGTGGGACATAATTGGCAGAAGACTACGACAGCGTTTGCCACCTCCTAGAACCTTACGAGAGGTAGAAACAGTAGCTCTAGAGATTTGGAATGATATTGTTAATAAAGACCAACTAGCAAACCTCATTTGTAATATAAAAGGACATATCTCTTTTATTATAGAACATATGCGAATGAATCGAAAAACAAAAATAACAAAAACGAGAAAACTGGAATATCTAGGCTACATAATGAGAGGAGAAAAGTATTCCCTGTTAAGACTCATAATCCAAGGAAAACTCTGGAAAAAATGTGAGACGTAGGAGGATTTCCTGGTTCCCAAATTTAAGGGAGTGGTACGGGTGCAGTTCAATACAATTGTTCAAAGCTGCAGCCAACAAAGTTAAGATTGCTGTGATGGCAGCCAAACTCCGATAGGAGACGGTACTGCAAGAAGAAGAAAAAGAATATTCCGCAGGGTGTTCCGAACTTTTAGAAGAAAACGGAATATGATTGGTATACCCGATATACAATGAAAATTTACTTGTTAAAGAATAAAGTTGACATATGACAGCCTGTATTTCTGTTTAAAACGTCACTAAATTTATCTTTATTTTTTTTTTCAATTGTCCCTGCAAGATTTATTATTCTTTCTTTGATATCTTTGATATTCATATTTGCAAATGCTATTCTCTGAGGTTCTCCTTCTATCTTTGTATCTTTGACTCTTAAGTTTTGTAATAGAATTTACAATTATACCAAAATTAGATTTTATATAGGACAGTTCACTCTGAACATAATTCTCACTAAAATTTTGTTGACATTTAAAGGACTTTTTTATGGGAAATAAGCCACAATTTTACTACAAAATGAATTTATTAACGTTTCGAATTGTGGTTATAAAATTATAAAACAGTAAAATTGTGGCTTATTTCCCATAAAAAATACTTAATTATAAAAATGCCACAAGGAAATAGCTTCAGAACAACATTTAAAGGCCATTTTGCCGGGATTTAAAAACGAATTTACTTACCTAGCTACCTGTTGGCCCTATTCTACTGATAAACAGTTCCAGATGGGTTCTCTCAAACAATAAAACTTGTAATAAAGCGATTTAGTAGATACATACTTGGAATAAAGTAATAAAGTTATTTAGTAGATACACTGCTATGAATAATTTCAAGAAAGTATTATCTAAATATATATATACAGCGTGTCTACTTGAGTTGGAAACATATGGGAAACTTTTTTATTATTAATTTTACGAAAAAAAGTTATTCTTTATAAAAAGTTCTGCATGCCCCAAAACCTAAGATTCAATTATCAGATATCAAATTTTCTCAATATTATACGAGGTATGTCAAAAAATATGAATTTCGGCTAAGGGTAAAGTACCTTTATTTCTCTCAATATCGAAAATTCTTATGATAAAAAGTTGTTTGGAATTAAAAACTAAGATGAAATATGCAATTACATGCTTCTTATTGAAAAAAAAAATATTTTTCTCAAATTTATGGATACCCAACATCGTTTTTAATAATTACAAATATCATAACTCGTTTATTATTCATTTTACGAAAAAAAGTTATTCTTCATAAAAAACTTTGCATGGTCTAAAATCTAAGACACAACCATGATATATCAACTTTTATTAATTTTATCCGAGGTGTGTCAAAAAATATGAAATTCGCTCAATATTATAGCACCTTTATATTTCACAGTATTTCAATTAGAAGGATGTAATTGCATATTGACACATAGTTTTTAATTCTAAACAACTTTTTTAATAACCGTTTTCAATATTGTGAAAAATAAAGGTACTTTACTCTTGAGTGAAATTCATATTTTTTGACATAACTCGTATAAAATTAATAAAATGTCATATCTGTTGGTTGAATCTTCGGTCTTATTTTCGTAAAAGTAATAATAAAAGAGTTATCGTATGTGTAATGAATAAAAACGAAGTTAGTATCAATAAATTTGAGAAAAATTTGGAAAATATTTTTTTCCAATTAGAAGCATGTAATTACATATTTGAGCTTGGTTTTTATTTCCAAACAACTTTTCATAATAAGAATTTTCGATATTGAGAGAAATAAAGGTACTTTACCCTTAGCCGAAATTCATATTTTTTGACATACCTCGTATAATATTGAGAAAATTTGATATCTGATAATTGAATCTTAGGTTTTGGGGCATGCAGAACTTTTTATAAAGAATAACTTTTTTTCGTAAAATTAATAATAAAAAAGTTTCCCATATGTTTCCAACTCAAGTAGACACGCTGTATATAGGAAACTATTTTATTTATGCAATATTTTCCAATACATCAAAACGTGCCACAATATACCCTTAATCAAATAAATATGAATAGCATATGCATGTATAAAGAAACCCACAAAAAATCCAGGCTTATAAGTAACTACACAAAAATAAAAAATTATTAAGCAGTTATATTTCCTAGTTTTTACTTGTGTAGTTCAAAATATCCCGATCAAATTAGAAAAAAAAAGAAACAAAAAGCGTGTTTGAGCGGGCCCCTGCAGGGCCCGGGCCCTGGTTCCGCGGAACCCGCGGAGCCATGCTCAGTACGCCACTGTCCAGTACACAATAAAAATTTACCTGTTTAGCAAAAATATTATTACAGGGATATTGACAATGAATAAGGGTTTAAGAAACAGGTTTACGAGATACGCGACATCAAAAATGCCCCATTTTTTAGGGTGCCCGTTTTCTATGACGCACAGTGTATAATTCAGAATGAGCGACTTGAGGACAAACAGCTTCCCACTCCTCAACGTATTCAGTTAGAGACTTTCAAATGCAGACACATAGTAAAATAAATCACTTGAGAAATGCATTCTGCTGAAACAGCTGTAGTGACATTAATTTATAATAAATTTTGTGGAAGTATCGAAAACAAAAGTTTTCAATGTTTTATTGTTAAAATAAATATTTTTCTATTTACTTATTTATTCTCAAAATGCTTGTAGATCTAAGGAAACTAATGAAATATGACCAAAGGAAACGGAAAGTAGAAGCACATTTTGATCCAACAGAAAGCTACAGTCATAGTACTCCTATATACCCAGAAATAAAACAACCGCCAAGGAAAACGCAGAGCAATGACATTTTTGAAACACTGCACAATCTTCCTACAGAAGCATCAAAAGCAAAAATGGTGACTAAACGGGCACACCAAATCGAAGTTGTTCACATCACACATAAGAATATCAATCACGAACATTGTATTCACTTAGAAAATAATTCACCAATCAGTGATGCATTGGGTGTAGGTTCCAATAAAGTTGCTGAGAGTACTGAAAAACAGTCAAAGGAAACTATACATACCCAACCTAATAGTAGTGAACCGTCTACAACTAAACAGTTAAGGCCAACGTCAAAGCAAAGTGTTAACAGTTCGTCAGCTCCCAGTTCTAAATTGAAAAAAAGTAAAACGACAGGTACTGAACAAGATTCGATTTTAATCAAGTATTCTTTGCTTAGTGATGATGTTGAATTTTATATATAATGCATCTTTATATGTATTTTAAATATACTTTTGTGAAAAATTGTTTCTATACCATAATTTATTACTTCGAAAAGAGTTTTACAATATCAGAAGGGTCGGGTCAGTGCATCTTCTTTCTTGTTTATTCGTTGGATAAACTGTGTACTAGTTCCTGCCATTCTCTTCTATTTCTTGCTCTGTTTTTGACTTCACCTTATCTTAAGCCAATGTTTTCATGTTCTCTCGTTTTCCAGCTGTTGCCTGGCCTTTCACTCTGGTTGGTATTCAAGTGCTTATCTCGCTATGTTGCTTTGATCTTTCCGATCAGTATGGCTGATCCATTTCCATTCTTTTTTCTTGACTTTGGTAGAGATGTTAGTTTCCTTTGTTCTTTCCCACAGTTTTGAATTAGTCATTCTGTTGTGCCAGTATATTTTCTGGATTTTTCATAAAGCTCTGTTTACAAAAGTTTGATTTTTAGTTATAGTTTCGTCCTGTTTCTATGTTTCTGTTCCATAGAGCAGCTATCTCTTTCATTCAGCTATTACAGATTTCAATTTTTCTTGTTTCTGATATTTTGTTTGTTTGCCAAAGTGTTGAATGCATGTTAAGCCTTTATTATTATTGTCTCTAGGTATTTTTTGCTCCCTGTTCCTTTCCATCACTGAATCCCAATATGTGAACTTTTCTATCTCTTGTACTTTCTTGCCATTTATCATTATTTTATTATTTGTGTGGTTATTATTTAAACTTTTCAAGTGTTTTAAAAAATTCCTTTTTTTCTGTAAATTTCTTTCTGTACTGTAGTATAATCCTGTAAGTTGTTGTTCTATCATTTTCATGGTCCTCCCACTGATCGTCTTCATATTGACGAACTGGTTCTAGCTGTCTGTACTACTCTATTTGTTGCCATTCGGCTTGGGTGATCATTCCATTCTAGTCAGTCAGTTCTTCCTCTACTTTTACTTTTATTGTGTTGTTCTGGTAGATATTTTCTATCTTTTGATTAGGCCTGAAGGTATCACTATTGTGTGCAATAAATGGGTAATGTCCATTAATTTGACACTGTCAAAAGCCTTCTTAAAGTCCATGAATCATAAATATGCAGGTTTTCTTTCATGTTTTCATTATTTTTTATTTCTTTTTCTATTCCTTTTTTTTTGTTTTATATTTCTTTTTTTTTCAGTTGTTATTTATGGATACATAGGGACACATAAGTAATACACTCGGAGGTCTTTTAGAGTGGTTTAGAGTTTAAACATAACAATGATCTGACCATGAGTATGGTACTGATGTAGGTGTGCTAAACAATGTATTGACAAGATATAAAAATTTAAGGAATCTATAAACTTTAATAATTTGGGATATCTCACTTCAGAATGTATCGTTTGAGTACATGTTATCAAACAATGTATTGTAAAGTGGAATGTCCTCAGTCATTAGACTTTGTAGTAGGTGCTCAAACAATGCTTCGTAAAGTGAGGTGTCCTCAGTCAGTAAAATTTGTAGTAGATAAGTTCCTTTAGGGCCTAGCCGGGTAAGATGATGAAAACTGCCCCCAACTCGATTCGAATTCCATATAGGTCACCGTTTAGCATATATAGTGAAACTAACTTTCTGAAATTTTTAGCCCCCTAGGTGGTCATCTGACCCACCTGGAGCCTAATTAGGGTTTTTGTGTTTTTATTTTTTATCTCAGCCGCATCGAGAACTAGCGAAAAACTTTAAATAAAAAAGTTGTAAGCTTTAAAAAGTTCTGTCCGAATTTTTTTTTATTTTTGGCGGGAAAGTTTTAGAACGATTTTAAAATTTTAAATGAGTATAAAAAAATAACTAAGACATTCGTTTTCACAAAAAAAAAATATATAACGTGTATTTTTGGATAATGTTTCACCCTGAATATTTTCAAATTTTCAAATTGGTGAAACGCACCTTTAAAAATAAAAGACCGCATTTTTTCGGATTTTTCTTTCGTTTTTTGATACAATTTTATACATATTTTTCAAAAAGGTAACACCGTCACTAGAATAGCTAAAAAACTGAAAAATAATTGGGGTTTGCTTAATAAAAATTTTTTATAACCCAATCCATTTTCAAGATACTGGGCGTTGAAAAAACAAAAATTTTTACGATTTTGCCGAAACTACTGGCAACATTGTAATAAAACTTGGCGGGTTTTAAGAGGTAGTGCATGTTTTGGCATACAATTAAGGATTTGATATTCATCATTGGCGCGCATAATGGTCTAAACTTTTCAAAGAAAAAATGATAGTACGCCACTGACATATTTCAAATGAACAATCATTTTTGAATTCCTCGTTCAATTTGCGATAAAAAACTATCTTCTCATTTTTTCATACGACGCGCCGTTTTGCTGCAAAAAATAAAATATTTTAACGCTTCCAAATTATTCGAATTAGTTTTTATAATGGATGTACGAGTTTATTATAAATGTAGAAACTACTAGAAGTTCGAATACTTTGTAAGAGTTAAGATGTTTTATTTTTTGAATAAAAATGGCGCGTCGTATGAAAAAATAGGAAGATAGATTTTTTGTCACAAATTGAACGAGGAATTCAAAAACGATTGTTAATTTGAAATATATCAGTGACGTGCTATCTTTTTTCTTTAAAAAGTTCAGACTATTACCCCTATGCGCGCCAATGATAAATATAAAATTCTTAATTGTATGTCAAAAAATGCACAACCACTATCTCTTAAAACTCGCCAAATTTTATTACAATGTTACCAGTAGTTTCGGCAAAATCGTAAAAAATGTGTAAAATTTTGTTTTCTTTAACTTGTATCTTGAAAATGGATGGCATTACAAAAATTTTTTATTAGGCAAACCCCAATTGTTTTTCACTTTTTACCTATTCTAGTGACGGTGTTGCCTTTTTTGAAAAACATGTATAAAATTATATCAAAAAACGAAAAAAAAACCGAAAAAATGCGGTTTTTTATTTTTAAAGGTGCGTTTCACCAATTTTAAAAATTTGAAAAATTCAGGGTGAAATGTTATGCAAAAATACACGTTATATATTTTTTTCGTGAAAACGAATGTCTTGGTTATTTTTTATACTCATTTAAAATTTTAAAATCGTTCTAAAATTTAAATTTCCCGCCAAAAATTAAAAGAAAATTTCGGACAGAGCTTTTTAAAGCTTACAACTTTTTTATTTAAAGTTTTTCGCTAGTTCTCGATGCGGCTGAGATAAAAAATAAGAACATAAAAACCCTAATTAGGCTCTAGGTGGGTCACATGACCACCTAGGGGGCTAAAAATTTCAGAAAGTTAGTTTCACTATATATGCTAAACGGTGACCTATATCTAATTCGAATCGAGTTGGGGGCAGTTTTCATCATCTTACCCGGCTAGGCCCTTTGTTTATCTTTTTTAGCACAGTTCCAATAATGACAGTTATTATTTTAAAGAAAGAAATTATAGAAAATCACATTTTCAAAAATTTTAGTACTCATACTTTTTGTCGAGAAGTTGAAGTTAGCTGAGATATGGAGCAAAAACGGTTCCCGTTTAAAATCAAAATGACGGCTAACGCAATGGCGGAATTCAGTCGAGATTTTAAATTTACACTACTATTGATCCTCTCTAGAGATTAGAAAAATAAAATTTGGGGCAGTTCGGCATGCAAGGTTAGGCCTGTTATTCGTCTAACCCGACTGGACTATCCCTGCTATCTTTGTTATCTACCACATACAGAAATTGTTCTAAGGAAAAAAGTTGGGCGTATCGTCAAAATGAAGCTACTCACGAAAAATTAGCTTGTTGGTAGTAAATGGTGAAAATAGGCCTGGGATCCCTGACAATGATGTATTTCTTTGTTAACACGTTGATGGACAGTGCGTCAAATGTATAAGCAAGTGTTGTGACATTATGTATCTTGCCAAGTAGAATAGAGAATAATGCAACGTCTATAGACGTTGTGTCAGATTACATCAATGGAAATTAGACGTCTATAACCGATACCTCACTTCAATAGTGTAACAAGTCCAAAATTAGAATATTGGAGAAAACGAAGAAAAAGAAATTTCTTATTTTATTTTCTATATATTTTTTTCAATTTTCATTTTTTATGAACGAAAATAAGTAATTTAGTTTTATAGGACTGTAGAACATTTTAGTGCATGAAAATATTTAGATACTATTTGTTTAAACTAACTGAAATTTAAACTTTAGTGACATTGTTACACTATTGAACAAAACTTTTTTCTTGAATTACGACATAAATTAGCTACTTTTTGTAAACAGAGGTCTGTCTGGTGACTATAGGATTTGAAATAAAATTAACTTGTTAGAAAATTAAACTTTAAATTTGAAACAAAATTAAATAAATACAAATTATTCAGAGTCGGACTCAGGCCCCTCCTACAACGGCCAATAAACCTGTCTAATGGCATTTTCCTTACAAAGGTCCAGTATATCTTTCTTTTTATTTTTATCGATTGAAGGGATGTTTTGAAGACTGGTTTTATCTGGATGTTCTTATTTTGTCCTTGATTCCTAAGTTCTTTATTATTTTGTTTAATGTCAATAGTCTTGAAACTACTATATTAAAAATTATATTCCGGTGTATTTTTTCTATTTTGATAATTTTTAAGTCATTCCAAATAACTTTTTTTATTTTTCCGTATTTTTACTGAAATTTTTACCCATTTCGCTACTTAGTGACTATAAATGATAAATATCTTGAGTGCAAATTTCATTCACATTGTAGAGAATCCCAGTTTTTTCTATGGTGGCATGCATGTTATCACCTTCATTTTGTGTGATAACTTTCTCTAAAAATTTGTGTGTAATTGTCTTGATTTTGTTGACATGCATCACACAGAACAGGTATGTACTTTCAAACCAAAAATTTATTTTTATTTTGCCCTGCGTAGTTATCAGAGTAGAAAATGACATGTTCTCCTTTGCATGCTTCACTTTTCAAAAAATTATAGACCCGTGTTGAGCTGCCCCCCCCCCACTTGCAAAAATTAAAAAACAAATAGCCCTGATTTATGAGCTCTCATATTCCGCAAACTAAAAATTTTGAGCTCGTTCCACTGAGCAGGAATTTAATACCCTAGTGGGGGGGGCTGAGTCAGCCCCCCCCCCACTACTTAAAAATAGGAATATTGAATCGGTTTTTGCGGCAGAATTACGAGCTATTTATGAGCTCTTAAAATTATATAGTTTCGATTTTTGAGCTCATCCCCTTCACCCCCAAACAACCCTTTAATTGATTTAACTTAAGAGAAAGATGCTGAGAAAACTTAAAATATATCGTATTGCGAATATAATTCCTATAGCTTATATACTCTAAGAATAAACTATTAAATCAAGAGCATTTCGATTATTGAGCTACAACCCCTTCGCCAGAAAACCACCCTATCTTCCCGGCTTAAGAGAAAGTTGTACTTAAAATGCGTTAAACTAATTATTTGGCGACTACATATCATTTAATAATTTATAACCTTCCAAATTACGCGCATTTAGATCAGTAAATTGCAATTTATTTTGTATAGTGCAGTCACTGAAGGTAAAAATCAACGATTACCTTCAATTTCGGTGAACCTTCATCGATTTTCACGAAAATTGGTCAGTGGTTAGAGGATACGTCAAGAAACAAAGGTGACATGGTACCACATTGCGCCTTTACCCTGAGGGTGGATACCGCCCCTTCCCGGAGGTGAAAATTATTTTATAAAAAATAACTGCACAAATCAATAAAAGAACAAATTAAAAGCAAAATTTATTATATAAAGTTAATAAAATAAGTAAATACTTTTTAAGTTATTAAAGATCAAAGATTTTAATTATTTGTGAAAAAAATGCATGTTTTGAAGAGGTTTTTTTTAAATCACTAAAAAACTGTAAGTTTTTACAAAAAAGTTAATAGTAGTTTAATTCGTATAGCTTATATTCTAAAAATAAACTCTAAAATCACGCGCCTTTCGATTATTGAACTACAACCCCTTCGCAAGAAAACCATCCCATATTCCCGGCTTAAGAGAGGGTTGTACTTAAAATAATTTAAATTAATTATTTGTCGACTATATATTATTTAATAATTTATGAGCTCGCAAAATATACGCATCTCAATTATTGAATTGCCATTTTCTTTCTATAGTGCAGTCACTGAAGGTAAAAATCAACTATGACCTTCGATTTCGGTAAATCTCCATTCATTTTCACGAAAATTGGTGAGCGGATTTTGATACTATCAACTTTTTCTGGATCTTATTTTTCATAGGTATTTCTAAGTACTTTGACAAGTATTTAGTACGTAAGTGTTATAAAATGCATCTCTTTCCCGTTATTTAAGCTTGAACCCTTAGATTTGAACAGTCGCGGAAAAAAATATACATTTAATTACCAATAACTTACTTTAAATTAACATTAAAGGGTTTTTCAAGTAAGCAATTTATTATATTTTTTATTAGCTTCAATTTTAGTGATGAAAACTTTTTTGTAAAAACTTACAGTTTTTGAGTCATTTATGAAAAATCGCTCTAAAGCATGCATTTTCTTTCCAAAAATTAAAATATTTGATCTTTAATAACTCAAAAAGTATTGATTTATTTTAATCACATTATATAACAAATTTTGCTTACAATTTGTCCCTCTCTCGATTTGTGGGGTTATTTTTAATAAAGTAATTTTCACTCCCGAGAAGGGGTGACATATACCCCAGGCTAAAACCCCAAGTTGTTATTGTCAGTTCGTGAAAATAAATGGCGATTTACCGAAATCGAAGGTAATAGTTGATTTTTACCTTCAGTGACTGCACTATAGAAAGAAAATGGCAATTCAATAAAGGAGATGCGTATATTTTGCAAGCTCATAAATTATTAAACGATATGTAGTCGAAAAATAATTAATTTAAATTATTTTAAGAACAACTCTCTCTTAAGCCGGGAATATGGGGTCGTTTTCTTGCGACGGGGTTGTAGCTCTATAATCGAAAGACGCGTGATTTAAGAGTTTATTCTTAGAATATAAGCTATACGAACTAAACTATTATTAACTTTTTTGTAAAAACTTAAAGTTTTTCAGTGATTTACAAAAAACCTCTCCAAAACATGAATTTTTTTCACAAATAATTAAAATTTTTGATCTTTAATAACTTAAAAAGTATTGACTTATTTTATTAACTTTATATAATGAATTTTGCTTTTAATTTGTTCTTTTATTTATTTGTGCATTTATTTTTTATAAAATAATTTTCACCCCCGAGAAGGGGCGGTATCCACCCTCAGGGTAAAGGCGCAAGGTGGTACCATGTCACCTTTGTTTCTTGACGTATCCTCTAACTACTGACCAATTTTCGTGAAAATCGATGAAGGTTCACCGAAATTGAAGGTAATCGTTGATTTTTACCTTCAGTGACTGCACTATACAAAATAAATTGCAATTTACTGATTAAATGCGCGTAATTTGGAAGGTTATAAATTATTAAATGATATGTAGTCGCCAAATAATTAGTTTAATGCATTTTAAGTACAACTTTCTCTTAAGCCGGGAAGATAGGGTGGTTTTCTTGCGAAGGGGTTGTAGCTCAATAATCGAAATTCTCTTGATATAATAGTTTATTCTTAGAGTATATAAGCTATATGAATTATATCCGCAATACGATATATTTTAAGTTTTCTCAGCATCTTTCTCTTAAGTTAAATCAATTAAAGGGTTGTTTGGAGGTGAAGGGGATGAGCTCAAAAATCGAAAGTATATAATTTCAAGAGCTCATAAATAGCTCGTAATTCTGCCGCAAAAACCGATTCAATATTCCTATTTTTAAGTAGTGGGGGGGCTGACTCAGCCCCTAGGGTACTACCCTCAGACTAGGGTATTAAATTCCTGCTCAGTGGAACGAGCTCAAAATTTTTAGTTTGCGGAATATGAGAGCTCATAAATAGCTCATAAATCAGGGCTATTTGTTTTTTAATTTTTGCAAGTGGGGGGGCCAGCTCAACACGGGTAAATTATAGATACCGCTACTAATTTCATTGGCCTCCCTCTTTGCAATTCCTTCATGTCAGAAAAAGCAGTATCCAATTTTTGATTTTATGTCAAACACGGTAAAGTTCTAACTAGACAGTCTCCGTTTATAATAGAAACTACTAATTTCACCACAAGGAGTAGAGAGAACGGCTTGAAGATCGAAATACAACACTTGAACGTTTTTTTTTTCGGCTTCTTTTTGTCGGCTTAAATCTTTCTCACTTAAATACGCTTCATATTTGCTTCTCAGTTCATTTTTCTGTTCATCATTTCCATTTGTGTAACCAGTACATAAGTTGCATTGGTCTTTTTTGGGAATGTGAGAAACTTTAACCACTGCATTTTCGTTGATTTCTTGAACGCTGGTTCTTGCCAAATGTAATATGTATGCACCACGGGAGTTAAAAAGCTTTTTGTTCATATTAGTTAATTTAACTTTACTCATTTTTATATAAAGATGTAACAACTAAGAAACCGCGTGTCACATTGAAAGAATAATCCTTCTTGTTCAATACTGTAACAAGTTGTTGTTACACTATTGAACTAAAACATTTATAAATTTGGAGTTTTTACAAAAATTGATTACGCCCTCTACGAACTAAAAGACGAATTTCGACTTATTTCAGTATTGAAATTGGTAGAGATATGTATTACGAATGCCATGATTGCAATAACTAAAATTTGAATTTTTGGACTTGTTACGCTATTGAACTGAGGTATCGTTCTATTTCTGAATCGTTCCGTTCTGTCCGTCAACATGTTAAATCAGATATTATTGTTTGTTTTTGTTTTGCTTCCCACATAATTATAAACACTCACTTATCCATATTCTTCGTTTTTAAGTTACAGTTAAATTGAGATCTAAAAAATAGATTGTCTCTTCTGAAAAAGTTGTTTTTTGAGTTGTGACACTTTTCTTCCAGATTAGGAATATGTCCTAATTTGTAGATATATGCATCATATATAATTTATTATTCTAAATTAAAAATAAGCCATAATTTAACTTGAAAAATGATTTTATTTACGTTTTGACTTCTAAATACCTCAGACGTCGTTATCAAAATACAAAATATTACTAAATTAAACAAAAATGTTGTTGCTCAGTAAAAAAAATTTCTAATAATTTAATTTAATCTGACTCATTTATATCGGCAATTCAGACATATATTATACATTTTAAAGTAGAAGACTTTAAAATGATATTGCCAATATTTATGAATTGCCTTCCTGGGACGACTTTATTATATCTGTGGTTCCAAGGAAAAGGGGCATGAGTCACATTTTTTCTTGAAATCGTCAAAAGGGTTTAACGAAAATTATTTTAAATGTTCTATTTGGTAAAAGGCCACATGTCTGAAAAATGTAATGCATTTATTCATTAGGGCCATTCAAAAATTAGGCATGAGTCAATATTTTATCTACACCAATAAAGAACAGGGACTCGACTTAAATTACGCCCATTAAATGGCACGCAGCGCAGGGTTTTAGTTTTGGAATAAGGCATCTTGTCGACTTAGTTCTGTAATGCGCTACGGAACGGCTCAGAACTCACAGGCGCTTCTTACGGTTAACGTTGTTTAAAGTGTTTTTATGTGTTTATTTTATACCTTTGTGTAAATAATACAGCTATTTAAGTGAAAATTTAATAAATAATATCGTTGAAAATGTCTCAGTCTAATAGAAGCAGACATATATTACGTTTTGTTGTTGGAAAATGCATCACAATAAGCAGGTTAATACATCATAACTTTTGCCATATTTGGCCCTAGGCAATAACGTAGTCTTTCGTTCTGCGTTTAAATGTTTCAAAAATACTTATTAGTTTTCTCAGGATGCAAAAAATGAATATATTTAAAACACATTCAGGCGACTTTTTGCGCCTTTATTCCCCTTAAATGAAATCATAAAAGTTGTATTATGCTTTGTATAGGAAATTAAGGACTCTAATGTGGACCAGCGTAACTAATTATTAGCTATACTGTTAAAGTGTTTGGTTTACTTCTTTTCAGGCACTTCTTCAAGCAGTAACTTTCTTGTAGGAGAACAAATACCAACTGTTAATAAATCTAAAAGTATTGAAGATGGTAACTGGGTGTACATACATATTTTAACTATTTTAAATGTTCCTTCTTTGCCACACTTCATCTACACATATCTACATTACACTTTTTATAGATGCTTAAGTATGTGTTCTTATTTCCTCTATTGTTAATATTTTTTCTAAAACCCTGTAATCATCTTCTTGATATCGTCCTATTAGAGGTAATTATCACGAAGTGCACTTTTTTGAGATTTTGACATTTTCATCAATTTTATCTTTCAAGCACTACATTATAATAGTGTATTATTTGTGTGGATTTAATTATCTGTTCCGCGATTGACTAAAGAAATGAGTTTAAATTTCTTTGTAATGGATAGCTGTAACATACCTAATCTATTTTGTGATTAAGCAGGCTGATTAAGCAGACGACTGGTATTGTATTGCTTAACCTGAGTATTATATTTTTGTTCCTTATCTTTTCGGCGATTGATTACAGAAATGAATTTAAAATAAATTTCTTTGTATGTAACAGATAGCTTACGTAAAGGGTTTTCATAGTCTACTTTGCGACTTTTGTGGTTGTCAGTATTTTAGTGCCAAAAGTATTTTATTACATATTAATTTATTTTGGAAGGACACATTGTTCATTTTTTAAATAGTAGACTAGGTATTATTTTTGATAGTTCCTTAGAAGTCAGCAAAATTTTATATACCTTTGTATAATATTTAAGTATAAAAATGAATCCCAAATTCACTTCTCAAAAACCACAACCACATGTGACTTTTTGAACTTTTCCAAACTTTTAAAAGGGCCACTTCAACTAAGACATTTTGATATAAATGGAAGCAAATTTGTGTGGCACGATATTAGATTGATTTCATATGGCAATGATGAAGGCATTGTTAAGTACAAAACATCCCTAAAACAAGAAGAACCATTTAAGTGCATTTCATTTTGCCAAAGGGAAAAATCGAAGGGTCCATTGCAACCCGAAAGGTGCAACACCGGACCCTTGAGCTCTTCAGCATAAGCAGAGAGAAAAAGAAAGATTTACTAAGTATTTTGAATTTAATAGATTCAGAATGCCATGCATTTTATGAAAATTAACCAGACGGCAACAATGTCAGTGATGATTATGTTTGTGATTCGGACGATATGTTTCAATAATATCCTAAACAAAATTTCCAAATAAATAATTAAAAAAACCTCTCTTTTATTTACCCACTGACAATACAAAGGGGCTTAAGTATGGATAACAATAATGTGTTACCTGTTTTATAATTTGGAGAAGAGACATATGTCACAAAACTAATAATAAATAATAATAATTCAAAAAGTACAATATTACACAAATATCACAAAAGAAGATTAATTAATAAATCATCCTTACTCTGGTTAGAAAGGCTTTATATATATTGTTATTTCGAAATATTTAGTTCGCGCATAGCTTCTATTTACTCTTTTGGTAATATTGGCAAATCCTAAAAATGACTAACTAGGTCACTTATGCCCCTTTTCCTTTGAACCACAGATATATGGCACTTTATTATATATAACTTTGCATCATATATAAACCAAATTGATAATATTACCACTAACATTTGTTTTTGTATATCTTTTGCAGTTCTTAAAAATAAATCCAACATAAAACCTCTGCGAAAGACAGACCCAGTGGCTCTCTATCACCAGTATCAAGAGGAATGGAAACATATCAAATTTCCAGGAGAGGACAACCACCTGGATCTAAGGTGGGCTGTGAGAGAAAAACTTATGGACGGGCCTCCCATAGAGAAACCTGTTAAGAGAATTAGTAGTAAGAAAAAAGCATTTTAAATATTGGTTAAGGTTTAAAATGAGATATTTTTGTACTGATGTTATGTTTATTATGAAAGTATTAAGTCATATTGATGTAAATATATTTTAAGAACAAAATTTCCATAGAAATATACATAATTTAGGAATTAATACAAACAATTCACCTTTTCAAGTAATCCAATGTTCTGTTTTTTGTCCTTTTTCCACTAAGCTTAAGTCTATAATTATAGGCAAAATCCCCTCATTCTCTGAATTCATTTTTTTGTCATTTTTTTATGTTCTATGTGATTAAAAAGTGAGATTCAGCGGAATTTTAACCTTACACCCCCTTCCCCCTCCCCCACACATTAAAGCTTACATTTTTTCGTTTTTAGTTTTTTATGTGGGATGTAGTTCATGTAAAAATTTCAAAAATTCACAGGCATAGTTGAGGCTTTTACAAAACACGTCTATTTTTTTATATAGCCCTAGGTTGAGTGTATATAACCTCAAAATACATTTTTTAATTTTTTTCGAAAGTGGGTATTAGGTCTGGATCCCGCGTATGAAAAAAAAGTTGATTAATAGCAAGCTGAAAATTTGTCAATAGCTTAAGGGTGTCTAGTCGGATAAACTTTGATATATGGGAACACTGGAACAGGGGCAGTTTCAATTGTGGAACAGGTTAAAAATTTGGAACGGTCACATCATGAAAACGGCACATTTATTTTGTCCGACAGAACAGACTTAATCTCTCCGAACAGAGATTAAACTCTCATGCAAAAATCAGACTGCTATTTATCACCTGTCATAATTCCTGGCATTTGACATATTCTACATGTTCCACTCATTAAAACGCCCATTTGGTGATAAATAGCAGTCCGATTTTTGCATGAGAGTTTAATCTCTGTTCGAAGAGTTTAAGTCTGTTTTGTCGGACAAAATATATGTGCCGTTTTCGTGGTCTGACCGTTCCAAATTTTTAACTTGTACCACAATTAAAACTTCCCCTGTTCCAGTGTTCCCATATATCAAAGTTTGTCCGACTAGACACCCCTAAGCTATTAACAAATTTTCAGCTTGCTATTAATCAACTTTTTTTTCATACGCGGGATCCAGACCTATATACTTAACTTTTTTTTTGGAGATGGCTGCAAATCTAATTTTTTTTTGTTTTGTTTATTTATTCAAAACTATATTCCTAATTTTTTTCAAATTTTTCCGTAAAGGCTGTATGACACTATGCATTTTCTTTGATATCGTTGATATGACAAAAAAATGCATAGTGTCCTACACAGATACAAAAAACGATATCAGAAACGATACAAGAATTTGTGTCAAAACACAAATTCTTGTACAAGAACTGCGCAAAGAGCAAAAACGTAAAACCTGCTGGTAAAACATCTAAATGTCATAATGGCGGCTTAAAATGGGATCATATGTGTTGATGAATTTATTTGTGTTTTTGTAGGTATTATTTATAAATCTGTTATTGATACTACTATTGGCTCTGAGCTTCGCTGGTGTCGCTCCTAGCGGTTACTAATTCAACTTTTACCGGTAATTTTTTAATTTATTATTTAATTGTTATCGCTTAATATTTACAACGCAAAAAAGTAATTAAATTGTAATCGATTTTTTAAAGATTTTTCTAATCATTTTGACGTTCTATTGATAAAATATCAATTTCTTACTTTGGATACTTTGACAATAATCGTGTAGATGGCGCTAAGATTATAATAGATTATTTATAATTAGATATTACGGAACATTAAAAAAGCTTAAATTCAGTATTTAAAACGTAAGTATATTTAAGGTAAAAATATATACCACAGCTTTGACCAACTAATATTGTTTATAATTAATGTTTTTAATTTTAATTTTAAATTAATCACTTTGACATTTATGTCAAATTTCCAGTAAACCTTTACAGACTTGTCACTACTGGCGTTCGCGAATTTGTAAATATCCCCTCTACGTACGAGCTCACAGCGTATACTACTGTTCTACTAATAACCATATATTTAGCTCCTAGTAAAGTTCAAACTATAACTTTGGATTTCATGTTGCATAATTTTTTAATAGAGGAAAATACAATAGTTCCTAATTTGGATAAAACTGGAGATAATTCTAATGCAAATATCAAAACAAAATAAAAACACAAATAATCAACCTCAAACAGACAACGTAAAAATTCTGGTTAACATTAAAATGTTAAATTTATAAGTTTTTAAAAGTTTATAAATTTTATAAAATACTTAAAATCAGCTGTAGACGCAGTACTACCATACGTGACCATACCAATGTAACGTGACACAGGGTGACAAACAAAATTTCGACCAATCACGTGCCGAATTTCATACAATTTTCGATATAAGAACTTGCATAGTGTCATACGTCATACAGGGCACAAATCGACACCCTCATCGAACAAGGTTGTAACTCAAGATAGATCTATTTTCAGATTTCAACACATACAAATTCAGCAAAAAATTGCGCACACGTCAATATAAACGACAGTTTAATTCTCAATAGTTTGGCTAATACTCCATTGAAAAAAGTTGTATTTTAACTTACGTGTGCCATTTGAGCGTGAAAAAGGCAGTAACACTGGATACTCCCTATGTTAGATATTTACTTTCTTTATACTTGATGATTAACAAGGTTTTTAAATGAATTACAACTTTGTTGCACATATGTTTAATTTATAAAGTAATCAAACATATGGTGCATCTCGTAAGCTAATTTATCGAAATGAAAATAAAAAAGAATTTACGGACTTTTTTTATCTTTTTTGATAGTTGCAGTGGACAAAATAAATATAGAATAATTTTTGCCACGTACTTCTATGTAGTGAAAAAGTTTAATATTAAAATTACACATGTATTTTTTGAAATAGCACCTTCACACAACGAGGGTGATTCAATGCATGCCCTTATAGAAAAACGGGAAAACATTAAGTCGTATATGCTCCAGATTAATTTACAGATACGCAATAAAAATGCGAAAAATTTGAGATATTTTAGAGCATGTTTTTTCATAGTGATAGAATATTATTATTATTGTAAAATTTATAATTTCCAATTTAAATTGTGAAAACTGTGAGTTGATATTTTATTTAAATATGCCATAAAAACTAATTTTTTCCTATCTATATTGCCAGTAACTCAAAACATACAACCTTTTAATAGTAAAACAGGAAAAATAATTAACACGAAGAGTGTAAAATGGTTGTTAGGCGAGTTACAACCTTTTTCTACGAATAATCATGTTTAATCTCAAGGTTGTACCTCAATCAAACTCAAGATTTTCATAATTACGTTAATAAAATTACAAATCATACATCTCACAGTAATCCCTTATTATGTTATAAATATCGTATCGCATTAGTGTAAAAGAGTCTAATCACTTCGCTACCAATTTTTAAAAATTCATATTTTCGTTTTGTAAAATCCTAAAAATGAGTAAACTCCTGTAAAGTCGCTAAAAATGAGTTACAACCTTGTTCGATGGGGGGTGTCGAAATGTACGTACAAGAAACGATACAAGAAAATGTATATAGCTTTCTAATATCAGAAACGATATTAGAAATGATACAAGAAAATGCATAGTGTCATGCATTAAGCATGCAGCCTTAAGGTGCGCTGTCTTCAAAAATCCGAAAAACTGTTATTTTAAGGGGTTATTTTGGTGATTTTCTTCCATTTTATAGACTTTAAAATAAACCAAATCAAGTTTTTTTATAGACTGTCATCATCATTCTCTTTGCCTTGTCCCTAGGCGGGGTCGGCTTCCTTAATTGCATTTCTCCACACAATTCTATCTTGGGCATATCAATGTTAATCCCCTTTACCAACATGTCCTGCTTTATCGTCTCCCCCCAGGTCTTCTTTGGTCTTCCTCTCCTACTCCTTCCAGGAATCTGCACTTCAGCTATTCTTCGTATTGGGTGATTAACGTCTCGACGTTGAACATGACCAAACCATCTTAACCTATGCTCTCTCATTTTGGCATCAATTGGTGCCACACCTAGACTTCCCCTAATATACTAATTTCTAATTTTATCTTTCTTTGTCACTCCACTCATCCATCTAAGCATTCTCATTTCCGCCACATGCATTCGTTGTTCCTCTTTCTTTTTCACTGCCCAACATTCAGTTCCGTGCATCATAGCCGGTCTTATGGCTGTTTTATAGAATTTTCCCTTCAGCTTCATTGAAATTTTTCTGTCACACAACATACCACTCGCTTCTTTCCACTTCATCCATCCAGCCCTAATTCTACTGCATGCATCTCCATCTATTTCTCCATTATTCTGTAATACCGATCCTAGGTACTTAAAACTATTACTTTTCACAATCATTTCACCATCCAAAGATACCATTTTATTTGTAGTAACTCCATCTTTAAATAAACATTCCAAATACTCTGTTTTTGCCCTATTAAGTTTTAAACCTTTTGCCTCCAGAGCTTGTCTCCACTGTTCCAGTTTTTGTTCTAAATCTCTTTCACTATTTCCAATTAACACTACATCATCAGAATACATTAGGCACCATGGAATACTACCCTGTAGTTTCGCTGTTATCTGGTCTAAAACTAATGAGAATAAATAAGGACTAAGCACCGAGCCTTGGTGCAATCCTACTTTCACCTGAAATTTATCAGTCTCTCCCACACCTGTCCTAACACTAGTTGTTACTCCCTCATACATATCTCTCACAATCTTTACATATTCGCCAGGGACTCCTTGCTTATTAAGTGCCCACCACAGAACCTCTCGAGGAACTCTATCATATGCTTTCTCAAGATCAATGAATACCATATGAGCGTTGGTCTCTTTATTCCTGTATTTTTCCATCAGTTGCCTTACAATGAAAATTGCATCTGTTGTTGATCTGCCCTGCATAAAGCCAAATTGATTATCGGATATTTCGGTTTCTTTACGTATCCGTCTATCAATTAGTCTCTCCCATATTTTCATGGAGTGGCTAAGTAGTTTTATGCCCTGTAGTTTGTGCATTGTTGTATGTCTCCCTTGTTTTTGTAGACAGGTACTAATATACTGCTTCTCCATTCGTCTGGCATTTGTCCAACTTCCATAATTCTATTAAATAGACCTGCTAGCCAACTTGTTCCTGTCTCTCCCAATGCTCTCCATACTTCCCCAGGAATATCATCTGGTCCGACTGCTTTTCCTTTCTTTATTTTTTGAAGCGCTTGAGCCACTTCCTCGTTTGTTATTCTGGTAACCATTGCTGTTACTGTCTCCGTTAACTCCACAGGCTGTCTGTCAAATTCTTCATTTAATATACTATCAAAATAATTTCTCCATCTCTTTTTGACATCCTTTTCGTGAATTAGTATTTTATTATTTTCATCTCGGATACATCTAATCTCATTAAAATCTCTTGCTTTCTTTGCTCTCTGTTTGGCTATTTTATATATCTTTGCTTCGCCTTCCCTGGTATCAAGTTGATCGTATAGGTTTGAATACGCTTCTGCTTTAGGTTTTGCTACTGCTACTTTCGCTTCCTTTTTGGCGACCATATAGTTTTGAAGATCTATGTCCGATCTGGTTTCTTGCCACTTTTTATATAATTTTCCCTTCTCTTTTATTTTTCCTTGTACTTCATTTGACCACCACCAAGTCTCTTTATCCTCAAACTTCTTTCCTGACGTTTTCCCAAGTATTTCAATAGCCGTCTCTCTAATAATATTGGCCATTTTTCTCCAAATTGTGTTAGGGCTTCCTTTCATGTTCCAACATATTTTTTCTACTTCCCTGAATAGACCTTCCTTCTCATCTTTTAGCATCCACCACTTGATTTTTTGTGGTCCTCTCCGATATTTTTGTTTAGTTTTACTTTTTACTTCGATGTCTAGAACAAGCAGCTTATGTTGTTGGCTTACTGTCTCACTAACTATTACCTTGCAGTCGTTGCATTCACGTATGTCTTCTTTCCTTATCATAAAGTAGTCTGTTTGGGATTGATGTTGTCCACTTTTGTAGGTAATAAATTGAGTTTCTCTCTTTTTAAAGAATGTGTTAACAATCGCCATATCCAATGCTGTTGCTAATTCGAACATGTCATCTCCAGCTTAATTTCTAGTTCCAAAGCGTAATCCCCCATGTATTGTTTCATATCCTGTCTTGGGTTGGCCCACATGTGCATTGAAATCACCTCCTATAGACTGTATGTAATTTAAAGTAACTCTGTCCTTTGAGACATTCAAATATGGTAGAAACACATTCAAACCATCAAAAAACATTCCTCCTTTTTGGGGGGTTTTAACGTGTTTCTCCCATTTTTGGATGTGCCAAAGAACTAAGTCGCTTTAAATTATATATAACCTATAAAAAAATCTCGATTCGATCTATTTTGAAGTCTATAAAATGGCGGAAATCGCAAAAAACCCCTTAGGGCCGGTATTTCAATAGCTACTTAAGCTTTTGCTTAGCTAAGCCTGTGTCAAAAGTTAAGGAGAAGCTTAAGCTGAGTGCCGTATTTCCATCATTCTCTTAACTAAACTGATGCTCAGCTGTAAAGTTAATTGGTTTGGTACCTCTGAATACGTCAAAGTGCCAGAGCTAACTGTTCTGAGGTAAAAACCACTACTGTTGACATTTAATTTTATCTTGTCATCTGTATCAATGTTATTTTTACTTCACTTAATTTTGTGTAAACATGGTACATGTGTTTTTAGTTTATTGTCTATATTTTCTCTGGTTATATTTTTATTGTTATTTTGCATAAGCAATAGATCCGTCTTTGTAATTTTGTTTATTGGATATATTCCTTAAAATGTCAAATTGGAATGTAAGTTTATTTTTGTAAAATAAATATACCTACCACATTGTAGAAATAAACAATTTTCATGTGCCTACACCTTCCAAAAGTAGTATGAATTTTAATAATCGTTATTACGATTAATAAATTAATAGATTATTATTTAATAATCCAATAATAACGTTATTACTTAAAAGTTGGTTTTCAAAACAACTCTATAATTAATAATCTATAGAAATAACCTCAAAAAACAGAAAACAAATTTTAAGCAAAGGCTTAAACCAACTCCCGCGCGAGCTTAAAATTATTTGGTTTAAGCCTAGGCTTAAGCCTCAAATTGAAGTGGAAAGACAGGCATCTAAGCTTAAGCAAAGGCTTAAAGTAAGCTTTGGCTTAAGTGAGTTTGGAAATACCGGCCCTAAAAAACAATTTTTCGAATTTTTCAAGGTGGCGCACCTTACGGAAAAATGTAAACAAAATTAGCAAGATAGTTTTTGACAAAATACACAAGATACAAAAAAAATAGACCTGCTGCAGTCATCTCCAAAAAAAAGTTATACCTTTTTTTCCAAAAAAAAAAAAATTAAAAGTGCATTTTGAGATTATGTAAAAAATAGACATGTTTTGTAAAAGCTTCAACTATGCCTGTGAATTTTTTGAAATTTCTAAATTAATTGCACCACACCCAAAAAAAAATAAAAACGAAAAAATTACGTTTTTGGTTGTGCGGTAAGGGGAAGGAGGTGGAGGGTTAGAATTTCGCTAAGGGCCGGTATTTCAATAGCTACTTAAGCTTTTGCTTAGCTAAGCCTGTGTCAAAAGTTAAGGATAAGCTTAAGCTGAGTGCCGTATTTCCATCATTCTCTTAACTAAACTGATGCTCAGCTGTAAAGTTAATTGGTTTGGTACCTCTGAATACGTCAAAGTGCGAGAGCTAACTGTTCTGAGGTAAAAACCACTACTGTTGACATTTAATTTTATCTTGTCGTCTGTATCAATGTTATTTTTACTTCACTTAATTTTGTGTAAACATGGTACATGTGTTTTTAGTTTATTGTCTATATTTTCTCTGGTTATATTTTTATTGTTATTTTGCATAAGCAATAGATCCGTCTTTGTAATTTTGTTTATTGGATATATTCCTTAAAATGTCAAATTGGAATGTAAGTTTATTTTTGTAAAATAAATATACCTACCAAACATTGTAGAAATAAACAATTTTCATGTGCCTACACCTTCCAAAAGTAGTAAGAATTTTAATAATCGTTATTACGATTAATAAATTAATAGATTATTATTTAATAATCCAATAATAACGTTATTACTTAAAAGTTGGTTTTCAAAACAACTCTATAATTAATAATCTATAGAAATAACCTCAAAAAACGGAAAACAAATTTTAAGCAAAGGCTTAAACCAACTCCCGCGCGAGCTTAAAATTATTTGGTTTAAGCCTAGGCTTAAGCCTCAAATTGAAGTGGAAATACAGGCATCTAAGCTTAAGCAAAGGCTTAAAGTAAGTTTTGGCTTAAGTGAGGTTGGAAATACCGGCCTTAAGTCTTATTTTTAATCACATAGAACGTAAAAAACCATTTTGATTTAATAAGGTGGCCTGTGAGGGAAATTATGGACGGACCTCCAATAGAGAAACCTGTTAATAGAATTAGTAGTAAGAAAATAGCTATTTGTATAACAAGGGAGGAAAGTGCTACTTTTCCTCTCGAGAATGAAGTTTACTGCCCGACGCGTAGCGTAGGGCAGTAATCATTCAAGGGAGGAAAAGACACTTTACTCCCATGTTATACATATGATTTTTCCACCTTCCTCAAATAAAAAGTCATTTTTTCATTTTTGAATAATTTATTTATGTAACTAACTAACAAAATTTATTAGAGAACTAAAACTAACAGGTAGGTACAGTAGAACTGTCAACTGTCAAATATACGTCAAATTATTAATGTAAACATTGTTAAATAAAAATAACAATTTGCTGTTTTTTACCATTCTGCAAAATACAGGGTGTTCTACAAATACACGTTAAAATGTATAGGTACTTACGTAATAGATCATAGAATGTTGTATAGGGCGTCAATAAGTTATTTCATCAATGACATACCATGACGGCATTTTTACTTTTACTGTCTAGGGAGGAAAAGTATGACTTTGCTCCCTACAACCAGGTCAGGAAAAGTATACTTTCGGTAGAGGTAGGTGGAATAGTTATTTCCCTAACTAGTGCGGAAAGTGATACTTTCACGCACGAGACTGCCGTTGACCCGAACGACGCGATAGCGGCGTCGAGTCCAGTCGAGCAGTCGAGTGCGGGGAAGACACTTTCCGCATGAGTTAGGAACAATATTTTTTCTAGGGCCGTACGTTTGGAAAAAGCCACAAAAAATAGAGTTATATCAATTTTTATTTAGAGCACAAATTAATTCTTTGACAAGGTTGTCAAAACCAAACTTTCAATATAATGGGTTAATTACCACGACGACGATATTGGTTTCCATGACTACGATTCAAAACCATTGTAATTGTCTACTGATCTGACTTTTAAATACTATGTCAAAATAATTTTATTTCATTGAATTATCGCGCTAATTTCATTAAAACATGAACACAAAAAGATAAATTTGAAATAAATTAGTAAATAATATCTAAATATTAGTTTATTGTATGTATTATAATATATTATAATGCCATATTACAAGGTATTTTACTTTCCTGCACGCCGTGCGGGAAAATTTACTTTCACGCACGCCGTGCGGGAAAGTGCAACTTTCGGAAACAAAATGCGTGCGTGAAAGTGGCTCTTTTAGCACGGCCGTAGAAAAAAAGCATTTTACATATTGGTTAAGGTTTAAAATGAAATATTTTTGTACTGATGTTATGTTCCATAAAAGTATAAAGGGGGTAGGCGCAAAATCTTGGTTGCAATGCTATTTAAATGCATTAACTTTTTTTCGAATCCTGAGAAAACTAAAAGTATTTTTGAAAGGTTTAAACGCAGACTGAAAGATTATAATATTACCGAGGTCCAAAAGCCCTGAAAACTTCTAAGTATAATGTTTATTTTAATAAGTTCAGGGGTGAAAAAAAATACAAAATTTAGTGTGATTTTTAATGTTAAATAGTTCATTTAAAAGAAACTTTTTGTTTATTCTAAGGAACTTTCGGCCCCCCCGGTAATAATGTAATCTGTCATTCTGCGTTTAAATTTTTCAAAAATATTTATTAGTTTTCTCAGGATTCGAAAAAAAATGAATGCATTTAAATAGCATTGGACTAAGATTTTGCGCCTACCCCCTTAAGTCATATTGATAAATAATATTTATAGAGAAACCTGTTAGAGAATTAGTAGTAAGAAATAGCTGTTTGTATAACAAGGGAGCAAAGTGATATTTTTCTTCCCGAGAACGAAGTTTACTGCCCGACGCGTAGCGGAGGGCAGTAATCATCCAAGGGAGGAAAAGGCACTTTACTCCCACGTTATACATATGGTTTTTCCACCTCCCTCAAATAACAAGTCAT